>NC_090646.1:663473811-663746534 GCF_040937935.1 Hyperolius riggenbachi
TAAAAAAATTTCGTTTTCGTGTTTTCCCCACAAAAATACGCTAATATTTTTGTGTTTTTACCCAAATAGCAAATTTAAAAAACAAGTGCCATAATTTTTGACCAAATTTTCAAAAATAACTGCTATATTCGAAAGTGCTTTGTGAAAAAACGCAAACATTTATACAAGTTAATTTATTTTCTCCCCAAATTAAGTCCATATTAAGCTTTACAGAAAGCGAAAAATCAAAGTGAAAAAACACTGAACAAAATTGTAGCTTTTTAAGCGAATATTTAAGTGAAAAAAACCCTAGTGTATTTTCGCTTGTCGAAAAGAAAATTGTACTTATTTTTGTGAAAATAAGGCAAAAAGAATATCGGCATTGTTGCTCATCACTGTTATTACATACTGGCAGTTTTTGTGAAGGTGTCTTGAATGTATTTTTGCTTAGAACTTTTCTATAACATTGGGCAGGTATTTTTTTTTTTTAAATATGCTGCAACATTTTCCCTGTAGTACCCTCAACACAAGTACCAAATTTGGTGACAAAATGGTGGTTGGGGTCTTTGCAAGTGAAAGTCTGCTATGATGAGCAAAAATGCTGATATTCTTTTTGCATTCATTTTTGCGAAAATAATGTTAAAATCAACTTTTGAACAAAAATGCCACCAATAATCATTCTGTAATTTTTTGCGAATTGCCACTCAAAAAACAAATGGTTTCATGAAAAATAAATGAGTTTTCACTGTAAAATGTTCATGTTTTTATACAAATGTTCACCCTATTGCAAAAATACAATGTATTCTTGCAAAAATGTTATTGAAATTGAAAATACCATTTTCTATGCGAAAATTTGAAAACAACATTCCTTCTCTGGTGTCAGGCAAGAAGAAAGAGGACACCTCTACATCCATCTGACATTCCACACAGAGGTGCCTGGCTCTTCTACTGACCACATATGCTATTGCTCCGTTGTTATTGCCTGATGAAGCGGGATCAAACTGTTATAAATCACCTTTTGCTCCAGCACCAGCAAACTCATCAGCAAGAGTTGCAAACACGACTCATCACAGCAAGCAGGAGATAGACTTTCTTAGGCGTCTTCAAAGTTTGATGGAGTTTATTAAGTACATAGATATACAGATACTCATCTCTACATGTCGTTACATCTTAGCGAAGCCATCGTTCTTTTGCGTTACAAGCTCTTGACTAACCTTCCTCCTGAATGTTAGTCAGGTTATCTTCTTTCTATACTAAGTTGCGTCTAAACTACATATATATATACAGCATACAAGATACACCAACGAGACATAAATAAATATATATAAGTAGGGATGGGACGACGAATCCGGCGATTCCACGAATCCCTCGAATATTGGGAAATATTCGAGATTCGTGGATTCGAATCCCGACGCCATTTTCCACTTTGCGAATCCGCCGAATCCCGACGCTGCATCGCTGCGCATCCGCCGCTCGCACTCGTCCTCCTCCGAGCCCCCCCCCCGCGTCTCCTCCGCCCGCCCCGCACCTCCTCCGCCCGCCCGCATACATTGTATCAACTCACCTGTCCAGTGGAGCGCAGAGCGGCAGACCTCTCGCTCACTTCCTGGTTCCCTCTAGTGACGGCTTTTACAATGACGTCATCAGTAAAAGCCGGTCCGGCCACTAGAGGGAACCGAGAAGTAACGAGGAGGTCTGCCGCTCTGCGCTCCACTGGACAGGTGAGTTGATACTTATGCAGGCACGGGGGACGGAGGAGGCCGTGGGGGTGAGCGGAGGAGGCACGGGGGCGGGGGGGAGGGGGAGCGACACCTACACCTACCTACCTCTATACCTACCTAAAGGCCCCCTATACGTACCTACCTACCTACCCGCCACTATACCTACCTACCTACAGGCCCCTATACCTACCTAAAGGATACGTACCTACCTACCACTATCCCTACCTACCTACAGGCCCCTATACCTACCTAAAGGCCCCCTATATGTACCTACCTACCTACCTAAAGGCCCCTATACCTACCTACCTACCTACATATCTACCTATACTTAAGGCCCTATACCCTGCTACCTATACTGAAGGTCCCTTTAACTACCTACCTACCTACCTACAGGACACTATACCTACCTACCGGCCACTATACCTACCTACCTACAGGCCACTATACCTACCTAAAGGCCCCCTATACGTACCTACCTACCTAAAGGCCCCCTATACGTACCTACCTACCTAAAGGCCCCTATACCTACCTACCTACCTAAAGGCCCCTATACCTACCTACAGGCCTCTATACCTACCTACCTAAAGGCCCCTATACCTACCTAAAGGCCCCCTATACGTGCCTACCTACAGGCCCCTATACCTACCTACCTAAAGGCCCCTATACCTACCTACCTACATACCTACCTATACTTAAGGCCCTATACCCTGCTACCTATACTGAAGGTCCCTTTAACTACCTACCTACCTACAGGACACTATACCTACCTACCTACTGGCCACTATACCTACCTACCTACAGGCCACTATACCTACCTACCTACATACCTACCTATACTTAAGGCCCTATACCCTGCTACCTATACTGAAGGTCCCTTTAACTACCTACCTACCTACAGGACACTATACCTACCTACCTACTGGCCACTATACCTACCTACCTACAGGCCACTATACCTACCTAAAGGCCCCCTATACGTACCTACCTACCTACCTACCTAAAGGCCCCTATACCTACCTACCTAAAGGCCCCTATACCTACCTACATACCTACCTATACTTAAGGCCCTATACCCTGCTACCTATACTGAAGGCCCATATACCCTGCTACCTATACTGAAGGCCCATATACCCTGCTACCTATACTGAAGGCCTATATACCCTGCTACCTATACTGAAGGCCCATATACCCTGCTACCTATACTGAAGGCCCATATACCCTGCTACCTATACTGAAGGCCTATATACCCTGCTACCTATACTGAAGGCCCATATACCCTGCTACCTATACTGAAGGCCCATATACCCTGCTACCTATACTGAAGGCCCATATACCCTACTACCTATACTGAAGGCCCATATACCCTGCTACCTATACTGAAGGTCCATATACCCTGCTACCTATACTGAAGGCCTATATACCCTGCTACCTATACTGAAGGCCCATATACCTTGCTACCTATACTGCAGGCCCCTATACCTTGCTACCTATACTGAAAGCTACCAATATTGAAGGCACCCATACCTAGCTAGCTATACTGAAGGCACCTTTACCTCGCTACCTATACTGCGGGCAACTATACCACGGATCGCACAATTCTTATGTGCAGGATTCGTTAGATTCGGGATTCGAAAGGTTCGAGATATTCGAGAACCTTTTCAGATTCGGATTCGGATTCGAAAAAATTGTGGATTCGTCCCATCCCTATATATAAGTAATGGGTTCTAGCCAGTAGATAGAAAGCAAGAGTGCCCTCTGTTGGCAACTCATGACCTTTAATACTGACCAGGAAAGAGTTAACTGTGTCATCATCTGAACCCTCCCCCTAAACCTAGGATTGGTTCAGATCCCTTGTGATGTCATGATCCACGCTCTCTGGGGATGCCCTACTTCTAAGTCCTTCTATACCACATTCTCAGCATTTGCGTCACTTGCGTATCACTCACAAACTTGCATGATCACAGAAAAGTGAAACTCGTTTGTCTGTTAAACCACGGAGCAGTGCCAGGTGCCTTCTAAAAGAACGCCTTTATACAATCAGCTCCATCACAGGTACTACTAAACATATACCCGTAACCCTGTATATCCCTTAATTTGGAAATATTGGTTCATGAGATTGTTTATGAGGCACCATTCTCTTAACCGTGTTAATTTGTTTGCGTAATTTTACACACAACCTCACCTGGATAATGATGCCCAAAGTAGTCATCCCCATCCCGACGACCAGTGGGTGTAGAAAGAAATTTTGACCTGCAGAGGCCCAGTCCGAGTGTCCCTGGAACATCGCCGGAAACCTTTTCCACCAGGTCAGACTGGAACTCACCTGCTTATATTTGTGTTCTACCTCGTTAAGATCACCTGGATCATGGTGAAATCTTACCTCTAACTTAGTGTGCTGTTTGTTTAACCATTGTAACAAAGTGTGGTCGTCTTGGGTCAAAACCTGTTTCCCTTTGTCCCATGTCGTGTTATCTTTTAGGAGGGGAACTTCCCGTGAAACTTTGAACTTTAGAATTCTCTTAACAATTTGAGGGATAACGTAGTCAAACCTGGATGACTTGATCCGTATGGGATCTCTGTTCACACAATATGTTCCCCTTGAAAGATCCACCTTATCGGAACAATTATGAAAATGTACCTTGAATGTGTCATTAGACATTATATTAAAAAAACAAACTTTTCCTTCAGCCACCGGAACTATTGGTTTGGCTTCAGGGCGGATCTTTTGAATGGTAGCCTCGCATTCTGTGTTATTGAGCCAGCAGGCTTCTTCACTAAATTTGACTTGCCCCGGCAAACACAGGTACCTCTGTGAGAATTGCCCGCCTGAGGACAACTTTCCTTGTTTCACCTCCCCGTCTAGCACCAAAAAATGTTGACCTCTCAGGTCATGGTGTAAGACATGTGTTGAGATGGGAACTAAGGAAGTGGCGGTGCCTAAAGAAGTGTTGCACCCTTTCCATTTGTTCACCCAAACATCTCAAAGCTTCCATGCAAAAGATCCTTCTCCAGAAAAATCGATAAACCTCTCCTTGTTCAATGTCAGTTGTACAGGATCTTTTAGCATCCCCCTGACAAAATATGTCCCCAACTGTCCTGATTGGACCTCTTTCCCCCTTATGTCCTAAAGCAAAATGTGTACCTGAGGTCGGGAAGCCTGTACTCTCTGCAATCTTTCAATTAAGAGTACTTCTTCACTTACCCAACTAGCATGAGGATAAGTGGCTGCATATGGACTGTGTAATATTGTCCCCTGTTGTGACCCGTGGAGTGAGAATGGGGTTCCCTGTGTTGGCTTTCCCTCCCCCGGGATCGCTCTCCCCACCCACTTTGTCACCTGGAAATGTGGCTTGATCTCGATTTTTACTTGTTGTTTCGAGAACCACCAACCCTCGGCTTTCCAGCCTTTACATGTGTATAGTTGTTTCAGAAACACTCTCTGTTGGTAGTTCCAGAGTGTGATGTTGTCCCCTGCGTCTCTCCTGTGGGAGAATTGACGTCTCCTGCTCGTTCCTCTCCAATCTGGAACCATCTCACTCTGGATAACCAAGACAAGGTACCCCTGAATCACATACTCCACCTTTTGCATGTACCCATTGTACTGCAATGTACCTTTTAACAAAACTTTCAATCGGTGCATCGATTCTGGGAGTGTGGCATTCAAGAGCAGATTTACACTGCCGTTCAATTCAACCTTCCAGCACACCTGACCCTTCAGACCTTTCACCAACATTGTGCCAGGAAATTTGTTTCCACCTGGCACAAGTGCTCTTTTCCTCCATCCCTGCTTGGTTAATCGGTGCCAATCAGAGGGAGGTGGGAAAGGATCAGTACCTTTGCCTCCAAACATTAACATGCTTGGACCTTGTGTTCTCATTAACCCCTTATTGTTCATTATTATTATTATTTAGTATTTATATAGCGCCGACATATTACGCAGCGCTGTACAGTGTATATATATATATATTGCCTTGTCACTAACTGTCCCTCAAAGGAGCTCACAATCTAATCCCTACCATTGCCATATGTCTATATTATGTAGTGTAAGTACTGTAGTCTAGGGCCAATTTTAAGGGGGAGCCAATTAACTTATCTGTATGTTTTTGGAATGTGGGAGGAAACCGGAGTGCCCGGAGGAAACCCACGCAGACACGGAGAGAACATACAAACTCTTCATAAGAATGTCCTCTTTTCGGTCTCCTAGGACGAAATGGCAGCCTAGGATCACCATCAGCACGGTACTCTTCATTATAAAAGCACCTCCTTGAGAAAGAAAAACATTAGCAATTTGCATTATGCTTCGCTCAGTCAGTTTTTTTAGTCTTTTTCCGATCTCCGAAATCTCGTTTTTTAGTCTCTTTCCAATCTCAGGAATCTCGCTGTTCTCCAAACTCAGATTTTGCTCATCCGACTGACATCTCTGTCTCGGCTGCCAGCACCTCAGCTCTCTTGCTTCCATATTGCCAAACTCCTGAAATCGAAATACAAACAAATCAATTCTTATTAATGATTTGGGATTCGCCCTGTGGCTTTTACTCTGTACACATTAGATTGATCAATATATACTGTAATATATATTGTTGCTTTATGGTTCTCATGAACTCTGTTTACTCTTTTTGGTAGATTGGAGTTAAACTTCTCTCCCCTACCTCAGTACTATCCTCAGTACTTACCTGTTTAAAATATGCTCCCGCGGACTTCACCTTTGGAAGCTCTCACCTCATTGCAAGCTCTCTCCACATCCCCCCTTCTGTACATGCGTGGCCGTCGCATGCACAGAGTACGGATGCCACACACCTGTTGCTGCTTTGCAGGTGAGCCTGCAATGCTTTTGCTCATTTTCGCATTGACTTACCTAGAACTTCATCGATCGCAGCCCTCTCTGCTCGACGTCCTGTTTAGTGCACCCTCTGACCAATGTTTGCCGTGCTACTACCCCCAGACTACAAAAAAAAATGGCTGCCTCCCTGTAGGAAGGAGCACTTTGCACTTAAACTACACAGGGTGCAAGGCTAAGCATTCCAGCGTCATATGCCTGTATGCAGATCCCTGAATGCCCACTTGGTAGGTAGTCATATGGCAAACCTGTACTGATACACTGTCACTCTGGAAATGGCAATTCCTTCACCTTTATAATTGCCCTATGAACTGCTGCCAGTTCTGTTCTTTGTGCTACACTTGGTAGGAGCTGGAAAAAAATATTTGACCAATCAGTGGACGAGAAAACGCACAAACAGCCCCAGCCCAGCATTGACCTCTTAGTCAAGCTCTGGCTCTGTCCACGACAAAAACCGGAAAAAACTTTACCGCTCTGCAGCCGCGGCGACAGATACCTGGATTGGTCAACTCCCTTTTTTTCCAACTCCGGCACCCCCTGATGCACTGTCCCCCCTTTTAGTCTCGTGGGAACTCATGCTGCACCACCCGTTAAGGTGCCTCACTTAAAGGAATAATCCCATAAGCAACCCAGTACAGATACCCCCCCTGATCCGCTCTTGCAAATCACTCCCTGGGAAATATCTGACTTCTACGTGTCTCCATGCCCCTGGCTAGGAAACACTTCCTTATCCGTGACCATGCAACCTGCTTGGCTCACGTATGCGGACACTCCCTGTGCCCAGACTTCTTTTGAGGAAATCATCTGGAAGCCGAGATACTCAGTGGAATCTCTCTGTCCCCACTCTGGACCCTCCCTCTCACCAGCTGCCTCCGTGCACGGCGCTGTGTGCACAGCTGTGACGTGGGACGTGGGATTCCCCCCTAGCACATTCTCCCCCCTGCCATTGGGGCGTGCCTATCAGTGGGCGCTTCCCGCCCCCTCCCCTCCTAATACATCATGAAGGTGGGAGTGGCTTTCTCAAACCTCCGACTCCATTTTGAGTCATGGCATGCCAGCAAAGATGGCTGCTATGTACACCCCCATAGCAACCTCTCAATCCTATACACTTATAGAAAAGAAAGATACATGCACACTATACATTTCAGCATATATAGACATTTCAGCATATGGATCACTTGGATGCCTGCAAAAAAAAAACACATACAAGACAAATAGCACAGCAGTTTGTGAAGTGTCTAATCTCCTCCTCAGACAAACTAAAATCATTTTGGACATACAGACGGAGAAAAAAAACATGCACTCAACCCCGTGCACTCAAACCTACGCTCTGCGATCCGTGAATATAAAAAAACACATGACACTGAACTGAAACCAGCTCTACTAGAAGTCCTGTACAGCTCTCTAAACTCCGCTGTCCACTGACAACTAACTAGCCTCGCAGCCCAGAAACATAACAAAAAACACACAAACAATTAATACAGCTGGCCTCTCTAGCTTCTCTCTCTCCAGTCCTCTCTCCCACCCCTCTATTAACTGAAACCTGCCGACTGGCGCGGGGGCTCACACACCTCTGGCATCCCTCCCAGCCTCTCGCTGTGAAACAAGGGAGAGAGAAAAAAAAACCTGAAACTGCATGCAGCTGCCACTAGCATAACACAAGAGAAAAACGAAAGGAAAACAGCGATGAAAAAAAAACACAGTCAGGAAAAACAGCAAGGGAAAACTATGTACACTGCTCACACTGACACCGCAGCAGCTACTGCCCGTCTTGTCAGCCCCCCTCTCCCTAAAAACCCACGGGAGGGAGAGAAAAATCTGCAGCTGCACATAACATGCAAAATACATTAGCAACTCCAAATACAATACATCACTGTACAACCCAAATAAACAAAACTTTTATACTTGCCAGTTCCTTGAGACGTTCTCCACGAATGACCGTTCGTGGCAGCATTGGTCAAGTTTTGCTCACAAAGTTATGGACCCCCTCGGGCTACTGATTCCTCTGCTCAGCAGATCGATTCCACTACGGCACTTGCCAAAGCCACCGCCGGGAAAGCCCACGGTCTGTATTTTGGCATTAGGCATGTGTACATCACACCTATATTATTCAGTCCACGAGCCTTCGCCGCTGTAATTACTCGAACATCATTCCGTGCGCACGGCTTCCTCGCAGCCTGGCAGCACCACTTATCTCTTCTCGATAAGTTTCCAGCGAGCGTCTCAGCGTCTCCTCCGCTTGTTACTGTGACAGTCCTGGAAAAACTAGATAACAGACTGACATCTGGCCCGGTCCTTGCCTGCCTTTTCTGCTAGACAGCGCTGGGTTCACGGCACCACTGTTATAAATCACCTTTTGCTCCGGCACCAGCAAACTCATCAGCAAGAGTTGCAAACATGACTCATCACAGCAAGCAGGAGATAGACTTTCTTAGGCGTCTTCAAAGTTTGATGGAGTTTATTAAGTACACAGATATACAGATACTCATCTCTACATGTCGTTACATCTTAGCGAAGCCATCGTTCTTTTGCGTTACAAGCTCTTGACTAACCTTCCTCCTGAATGTTAGTCAGGTTATCTTCTTTCTATACTAAGTTGCGTCTAAACTACATATATATATATACAGCATACAAGATACACCAACGAGACATAAATAAATATATATAAGTAAAGGGTTTTAGCCAGTAGATAGAAAGCAAGAGTGCCCTCCGTTGGCAACTCATGACCTTTAATACTGACCAGGAAAGAGTTAACTGTGTCATCATCTGAACCCTCCACCTAAACCTAGGATTGGTTCAGATCCCTTGTGATGTCATGATCCACACCTACTCGATTAATATTATATGAGCCCCCTTGCTCCAGTTGCAGGAATGTGCTGTTTTATAAATATGGCCTATGTTGATTGTTCCCGTAGTCCATTTGTCTGGGGCAGTGTAGGCCTAAGACCTTGGACTAGGAACATCTTCTCAGTATCTGCTTGTATCATCTGCTTCAAGCAGACACTGAGATGCTTCTGCCTGCATCACGAAAACCTCTATTTAAAGGTATACTCTGCGAACAAGCCTTTCACCTAAAACTCAGTCCAGATAACTGAGGCCTACTTAAATTATAACACAAACCTGCGAAACGCGTTGCATATTTGGAGTTCATAAATAAAATATATTGACTGTCTGTACTACAGTCGTTGTGTGTCTACTTGGAGGAGGTAAGTCCACCACTACCCCCTCTATTTACCAAGAATTTGGTTTTTAAGCTCATTTAGCTTCCTTTTATCCTCTTGGCGCCTCTGTTCTCCTGCATAATCTGACATTCCAGGGTCAACTGAAACAAGTTCTAATGATAAAAGGCTTTAATACTATATCCTACCTAATAAAACCTAACTGTCCCTGCATCCTTTGTCTCTGTGTGTGTGTCCATGCTTTTTTGGTACTGCGCATGCGCGCAGCACGGACAGCCGTTGGGACAGGAGGACGGGCCAGGGAGCCGGGACGGGGGTGTGCGTGGTGGACGGGTGCACGCGCATGCGCACTAACATGCAGCGGTATCACTTACCTAGAGCCCGTTTTTAAATGGGCTTAGGTAAACTAGTAATACTATACTAAAACAATATTAATGAACCCATCATTACATGTAATTATTATAATGCACCTTACCCGAGTTAAAAAAAAAAGCATGCGGAGGCATACTGTACATGGGTAGGATGGCCACGGCATCGGGAGCGGGATCAAAGGACACATGCGGCCAGGGCTGCGCAGACGCACTGGCCCAGTGACTGGCCAATCCTCGAAAACAAAACTGGCTGACTGCGGGGGACCGGAGGATCACTTTATCCCAGCCCGGGCACAGGTCGCCAGCAGGGGGCTGGTGGGAGCTCCAGGTAAGTGAAACTTTTTTTTTTTTTTACTCTGTTAAGGTTCACTTTAATATTAATCAAATAAAAGTGAAGAAATACCATAATGATATATGAATAAGATCTGGGTTTGAGACCCTTTCTGGCATAAATATACAGATGTGATTATTTTCTGCAACTTCTAGATGTGATTATCATTGTTTCATCTTTCTTTGTGTTTCTGTTTATTTTTGTTTGTTAATAAGCTTGTGACATTGAAGCAAAAAAAAATATATATGACATAATGAATTGGTTGTGTAGTACAGATAATTACTAGAACATTAGTAGCAGAGAAAATATTATCATATTTTTATTTTCAGTTAATATTGTTTTTTTTTTTTCATAACATTGCATCGTACTCTAATATTTGCAGTTTACACATTACACTCAGCATTCTAAATGATTTCACAGAGCAGGCTAGTGAACTTTTGATCTTTCATCTGTAGAAAAAAATATATAGTGACAGACACTTGAGATAATAAGGCATTGTGATGCATTTCTGTGAAGGATTGCGGAATAGCCGCCGCGTGCTCTGACGGCGTGGCGGCTAGTTCCGCGTTCAGCCCGGCAGTTTCCGCGCGGCGACATGTGTCTGATGTGGTGCAGCCTTCCTGTGCACATAGGCTGAGAAATACACGCGCGCGCGGAGAGGCAGAAGCTTTATGGGAAGCAGAGAGGGATCAGCTGACTCCCTTGGTCAGCTGATCTCAGGATGTACGCTGGTTGGCTGGAGGGGACTGGGTGGCGCTGATCTGCGCTGCACTATATAACCGCTTGTCCCTCAGTCTCACGCTGTCTGCCGTTGCGAATGCTATATGTGTTAGCACACAGACCTCAGTCAGATCCCACAGTGTGTTGGAACCAGGAGGACCTGGGAATTCACACTGAGCTAGATTACTCTCGTATTACTGTGTTATGCTTTAGACTAGTCCCGGGGTGTTGTGACTACGGACCTCACACCCAAGCCTAGGATACTGTGTCATTGCTATGTTATGCTCTAGACTAGTTCCAGGGTGTTGTGACTACGGACCTCACACCCAAGCCTAGGATACTGTGTCATTGCTATGTTATGCTCTAGACTAGTTCCAGGGTGTTGTGACTACGGACCTCACACCTAAGCCTAGGATTACTGTATCATTGCTATGTTATGCTGTAGACTAGTCCCAGGGTGTTGTGACTACGGACCTCACACCCAAGCCTAGGATACTGTGTCAGTGCTATGTTATGCTCTAGACTAGTTCCAGGGTGTGGTGACTACGGACCTCACACCCAAGACTAGCATTGTGTTATTTGTATTACTTTAGCCCAGTTCCAGGGTGTAGAGAGCCAGGATCTCACATCCAGTTAGGGCAAGTCTCTTTATCTTAGCAGCAGGGCATCCTGCAACCAAGCCTAGGTCCCTCTCCTAGGGAGCCCTTAGGCTATAGGGATTCACCCACAGTTTGGGGTGAATTGCCTTGTTCTTCAAACCTCCAGCTCCTCTGGTGGGCCTTACTCAAAGTGGTACTGTTACACCAAACACTCACATCACAGGTGTCCAGAGGTTAGACATACCTGGATTATTGGTGATTCTGCAGATCATCCATAATCTGGTGTATATCTGTATTACTAGTAGTGATTCTGCAGATCACCAATAATCAGATTCTCTCTGCGTGTTGACACCAATCGTTACAATTTCAACTTATACTAGACTTTCATAAGTAGTAAACAAAAATAGTTTCTTCATAGTCAAGGGTCTCAATTCTACTATCACACCGTTATTTGTAAGTAAATACTTTATTTGAGTCCACATACCTAATCAGAAACCTCTTCCTTTGTTTCTTTAATACCTCACATTTCTGCTGTGTGAAATTGTGTGACCAGTAGTAATGGACCAACATTGCAAATGAACATTCACAATTTTTTTCCACGAATGTTCTTGAGCTGAACATTTGCAGTGGACCCCACTGACTTCAAAGGACATCCGAGGTGAAAACAATCTGATGAGAAAAACAATTGTATCTTTTCTCCTTTTCCTAAAAATGACTTTTTTAGCTATCCCACAGTTTATTTTATGTTTAACTCTAGTTTCTAAAAATGTTACTGTTCCATTGTCTCTGCTCAATGATACCTTCATTGAAGTATCAAGAGCTCAAATTTATGAATTATTGACCATTTTTATCTCTTTCCTGCTCTCAGAAGCCATTTACTGACAGAAAAGTGTTTTATGGCTGTAATTATTTATCAGCAAGGGTCACACTATAGTCTGATCTCGTCCGACCCGGTCAGAAACTGTCACTTGCATACCTAATGTTTAACTCTTTCAGGCAGAGAAAGAAAAAAAAGAAACACGGCCTAGTTATTTGTGTCTTAGGCACTGTACAAACACATGTCTATCTCATCATGTCACCTCGGTTGTCCTTTAATGTCAGGCAAACTTCTAAAACCTTCAGGGCATATTAGCAGTCACAATTTCTTTTAAAAAGGTATCCAAACTGTCAGAAAAACCCAGGCAGTGGCATGGCAGAGGGGCATCAATGGCAACATTTTCCCCAATTAATACTTATTTTACGCTGAGGCTTTTTTAATGTGTAAATGCAATAAAATCATATTCGGGTTCTAGAGTTTTCAAACTAACCATATTTTTCTAATTAAATTATTACATTTTTAAATTTAATTTACATTTTTTAATTAAAATTTTACTTTGTTAATTCCCCAAATTTAACCACTTTACCCCGGCGGTACGAATTTCTCCTTCCCTTTTTCCATCCTTTCACCCCCAGGGACGGAGAAATCCGTACCTTCCGTGCTACCGCCGCTGTCCGCACTCCCGTCACTCGTGCACGCCGCCACCCGCTCGCCCGGAGATCAATGATCAATGAAAGGGAAAATCCATTCCCGTTCGTTGATCTAAGCCCCCGCAATGATCCGCTGCTTCTATTAGAAACAGCACGATCATTGTGATTCTCCCAGCCTCCTACTGCTTCCTGTAAGCGTCCTTACAGGTCGCATGTAAACAGACTCACTGTGGCCAAATAGTAAACTACACCCTAAAAGCATTTTACACATACAAATACATTGGATTACACAATAAATTAACTCATTACCTCCCACACTCCCCAATTATTATTTTTTTTTGTAATTTAAAAAAACAAAACAAAAATACAATTAAAAAAAACATAAATAGTTACCCTAGGGTCTGAAGTTTTTGAATATTTATGTCAAGAGGGTATAACACTGTTACTTTATAAACTATGGGCTTGTAATTAGGGATGGACGCAAAACTGAAAAAAATGCACCTTTATTTCCAAATAAAATATTGGCGCCAAACATTGTGATAGAGACATAATTTAAACAGTTTTATAACCGGGGCAAATGGGCAACTACATTTCATGGGTTTTAATTACAGTAGCATGCATTATGTAAAAACTATAATGGCCGAAAACTGAAAAATAATATTTTTTTCCCACATTTTTTCCTATTTTCCCATTAAAACACATTTAGAATAAAATAATTCTTGGCATAATGTCCCACCTAAAGAAAGCCTAATTGGTGGCGAAAAAAACAAGATATAGTTCATTTAATTGCGATAAGTAATAATAAAGTTATAGACAAATGAATGGATGGAGCGTTGAAAGGTGAAAATTGCTCTGGTGTTCAAGGGGTAAAACCCCTCAGTGGTGAAGTGGTTAATTATTCAATTATTGATGATTATCAAATGATTTTTCAAGTTATTTTTTTTAGAATGGCCGCAGTATTTACCTGCCTAATACATTTTTAATTATACCCACTGTAGCAGAGGCCTTACCTAATAGGCTGTTAAGAGGCCTAATACATTTTGGGTTGCACCTACAGGAGCAGAGGCCTTAAATATTTGGCATTTACCTTCCTACATTTTCTAAGTTAATTTGACAAATTAATTTATAACATTTTTAATATTTACATTTAATATTCATTCTGACTAGCTAATCTCAGCATTGAAAGTCAACCAGTTTGTAGGGAAATTTGGCAAGGTTCTCAAAAACACCTTTTTATGGTAATGACACATATTTCACAGGTCACACAAACCATAGTTTCTTGCAGCCTTCCATTTTAAGAAAAGCACTGTCTGAGAATGTGTCCGATGCCATGGCGTCCCCTGATGGTCCATTACATATGACATCACTACCACCACCCAGACCCACTCCATGTAATAAGGCAGAGATCACATAATCAATCATCTGATCATGTGGATTTTTAGCACATATGGCTGGCACCATCTAGACTTGCCTACAGAAATGACCACTACCTAAAAACATAACACCCTAACAATGTGGATTTTCAATATTTGTTGGGCATACTCATCCTGTTTATCAAAATGAGACTGTGAACACATGACACAGTTAAAGAACACATTATTTTAATTTTTCTAATTAAATTAGTAACTGTTGTTTGTACCCACTGTAGCAGAGGCCTTACATATTTGGCGAATTACATTTTTCATGTAGGGCTCTTCCACACTAGGACGTTGCGTTAGAGAGGACGTTAAGGTCGCATAACATTCCCCTAATGCAACGCATGGTGGTGGTAAAGGAGAACGCTACATAGAGCCGCGTTATGCGGCTCTTGATGCGTCCGTGATGCATACTTTTTGACACATGCGCCGGTGGAGACCACGTGATCGGAACACTCCGCATCACGTGGTCCCGCCAGCCAATAAGTGGCCGCTCCAGGAAGAAAACACTGCAGTGCAGTGAATATTAATTAGCCATGTGGCTGGGATCACTAGCGGACACTCCCCTCCTCCTCGTGCTCGTAAAAAAATTAAAAACCAACATTACTGAGCATGTGCAAACAGTCTAACGCGGCTAATAACGCAGACAACGCACAGCATGCAGCACTTTTTAAATATTGCTACACGTTACACACAATGCAACGTGAGCACTGTGAATGTCACACAGACTTTGTGCTGCTGTGCGTTAGTCTGCGTTATCACTTTCTATAACGTGCAACCCAGGGGCGTAACTAGAAATCACTGGGCCCCCCTGCACACTGAATAGGGACTGTCTAAAAGTCTTTGTCTACAAAACTTTGTATGATTTGTTATCAGTGGCTAAGCCAGATGCAGTCATTAGAACAATTGTGTAGAAAGCAGAAAGTTTTTTCTCTCCTTGCCCTTAGTTGTCAGTCTCTCAGGACAGGCCCTCCTGTGGCTTCTGGGCCCCCCTGCGGCTGCATCCTTTGCAGGGTCTATTATTACGCCCCTGGTGCAACCTTAATGTCGCACTGTGAAAGAGCACTTAATTTTAAAAAGTTTCAAATTATAGTATTAACTGTTGTTGGCACCCAATGTAGCAGATGCCTTAAATATTTGGCAAATGTAATTGTTATTTTTTTATTTTAATGCTTAATTTGAATTTTTAATTTGTCGAATTAAAATAATATTATCTATATATATAATAGAGTAAGTGCCTCAACCTTCAAACAAGAAGAAGAAGTAGCGCCCTGCCCCCAGGGCCGGTCCAATCAAGAAGAAGGGGCTAGTCCAAGCAAGAAGAAGTAGCGCCCTGCCCCCAGGGTCGGTCCAAGCAAGAAGAAGGGGCTGGTCCAAGCAAGAAGAAGAAGTAGTGTCATATCAAACCAAAGGCAAAGAGGGATAATTTGCATATTCAGTAGCAGTGCATTGTGGGTAACCACAAATGTTCACTTATAGCTGAATTATTGCAGATTTGCTTCTATTTTAAGAAGGAGAATTACACCAAGCTTTGCTTTTTTTAGTAGGAGGGCTTTTTGGTCTCTTTTATCCTCCTATACATTCTTAGTAGTTTGGGTCACCCTGAGCTGCTTGGTTACTCTGTTGTACTGGTCCAAGCCCTAGCTCATACAGCCATAGCAATCCCTGCTATGTACTGATGAGGACCAAAAGTCTGAAATAGGCTGTTACATGTGGGTTTGATATGACTGTGTAAATTTTAAAGCTATAGGGCCTGATTCACAAAGCGGAGCAAACTGTTTAGCATGGGTGTGCTAAACAGTTAGCACGTGAAGTGCCTTTCGTGGACTTTTGCGCGTGCAAAGTCCCGGGATTTGTGCGATCGCGGTCTTTTGCGCGTGCAATTTGTGCGATCTCGGACTTTTGCGCACGCAAAGTGCCGTGATTCGCGGCAAATTGCGCGTGCAAATCGCGGCACTTTACGCGCGCAAAAGTCCACGGACGGCACTTCACGTGCTAACTGTTTAGCACACCCGTGCTAAACAGTTTGCACCGCTTTGTGAATCAGGCCCATAGGCTTGCTTGACTTACCAAGGGTGAAAAGGAATAATTTGCATATTCAGTAGCAGTGCATTGTGGGTAACCACAAATGTTCACTTATAGCTGAATTATTGCAGATTTGCTTCTGTTTTAAGAAGGAAAAATACACCAAGCTTTGCTTTTTTTAGTAGGAGGGCTTTTTGGTCCCTTTTATCCCCCTATACATTCCGAGTGGTTTGGGTCACCCTGAGCTGCTTGGTTACTCTGTTGTACTGGTCCAAGCCCTATATCATACAGCCAGAGCCGGATTAAGGCTAAATGGGGCCCTAAGCAAAGTAACTGATTTGGGCCCACCCATCATGTCGTAATAGAATCAGAAGATGCAGCTGCACAGCAATATGCCGCACACACCGGGCAGCCGAGCTACTGGTTGCTATGGGCAACAGCCCGCTTTCCTCTGTGGGTGCACAATGCAGGGAATAGCAGCGGCAAAATGCAGAGTGAGAGATGAATGGCTGGGACATTTGCACTCAGGGGCTGGGGCACCCCTGTGAAGAGGGCACCAGATATCACAGCAGCAGCACTTTCCCCCTGCATCTCCAGCCTGGCAATAGCAGAAAGCTCTGGACACCGCCAAACCGGAAGCCGCTCCCCAGACAGAATGACATAACCACCCCCACCACCGAACAACCGATTTCCTCCCAAACTAGACAGCCACCATGCAGCCTCCATCCCAGTGAATACGACAGTCCAGCAGAGAAGGCAGCCGCAGTGGGGGAGAATGACAGCACCAGATGAATCACATTCACCTATTGCGATCCAAGCAATAGAGGTCCCGTCATCCGGAGCCCATCTGTCTCCTCTAGAGTGCTGCCGCTCTGTTACTACTACTATTACTACTTCCTACTTCCTGTCTGATCTGAGAATCAGGAAGTTCAGAGTGAGCGGCTGCACTGTAGAAGAGACAGATGGGTTTCAGATGACGGGATCTCTATCGCTTGGATCATGGATAGGTTAGTGAGCGTTTGCCATCTGCTGCTATCATTCTTGCTGCAGCTGTGGTTCTCTGTGGGAAGGGAGGGTGGAGTGAGCAGCGGCAGAGCGCACAGTAGCAGGAGGGGGACCTAGGAGGAGAGCCTGGCTCTGAAGACAATCAGCAGCGCACAGCATCATTTGACAAGACAAATAACATTTATATCGCGCTTTTCTCCTGGTGGACTCAAAGCGCCAGAGCTGCAGCCACTAGGACGCGCCCTATAGGCAGTAGCAGTGTTAGAGAGACTTGCCTACGGACTCCTACTGAATAGGTGCTGGCTTACTGAACAGGCAGAGCTGAGATTCGAACCCTGGTCTCCTGTATCAGCGGCAGAGCCCTTAAAGGGACTCCAAGAAGTGCCTGTGAATATGCCTTTAAGCATGCCCACAACTAATTCATTACATCCTCACACCTACCAGCATGATGTTTGTAATTATATCCCCCTGGGTTCCTTATATTTCATTGCATTGTGCTGAATCGAGCTGCCAACTTTGGAGAAAAGTCGTCCTGTGGCCGTGATTTCGATCGCAAAAATATCGAAAACTAAAAGGCATAGAGCAGCTGTTTATATTTCATTGGAAAGAGGAGAAAAAGAGCTTTAAAATGATATGCATCTTTCCATAGTTACTGCACTGCTCAGAGTCCCTTTAACCATTATACCATCCAGCCACCGCTGACTTTGGAGAAAAGTCGTCCTGTGGCCGCGATTTCGATCGCGAAAATATCAAAAACTAAAAGGCATAGAGCAGCCGTTTATATATCATTGGAAAGAGGAGAAAGAGAGCTTTAAAATGATATGCATCTTTTCATAGTTACTGCACTGCTCAGAGTCCCTTTAACCATTATACCATCCAGCCACCGCTGACTTTGGAGAAAAGTCGTCATGTGGCCGCGATTTCGATCGCGAAAATATCGAAAACTAAAAGGCATAGAGCAGCTGTTTATATATCATTGGAAAGAGGAGAAAGAGAGCTTTAAAATGATATGAATCTTTCCATAGTTACTGCACTGCTCAGAGTCCCTTTAACCATTATACCATCCAGCCACCGCTGACTTTGGAGAAAAGTCGTCCTGTGGCCGCGATTTCGATCGCGAAAATATCGAAAACTAAAAGGCATAGAGCAGCAGTTTATATATCATTGGAAAGAGGAGAAAGAGAGCTTTAAAATGATATGCATCGTTCCATAGTTACTGCACTGCTCAGAGTCCCTTTAACCATTATACCATCCAGCCACCTCTGACAGGATGGCAAGGGCTGGTTTATGTGCTGATGGGGCCCCTTTGACTCTGAATGGGGCCCCAAGCAACTGCTTTTGTTGCCTGGTCGGTAATCCGGCCCTGCATACAGCCATATCAATCTCTGCCATGTACTGATGAGGACCTAAAGTCTGAAATAGGCTGTCACATGTGGGTTTGATATGACTGTGTAAAATGTAAAGCTATAGGGCCTGATTTGCAAAGCAGTGCAAATTGTTTAGCATGTGAAGTGCTGTTTGCACACTTTTGCGCGTGCAAAGTACCGCTATTCGCGCGATCGCGGTCTTTTGCGTGCGCAATTTGCCACAATTCGCACGATCGCGGACTTTTGCGCGCGCAAAAGACTGTGATCATGCAAATCGCGGCACTTTGCGCGCACAAAAGTCCACGAATGGCACTTCACATGCTAACTGTTTAGCACACCCGTGCTAAACAGTTTGCACCGCTTTGTGAATCAGGCCCATAGGCTTGCTAGACTTACCAAGGGTGAAAAGGAATAATTTGCATATTTAGTAGCAGTGCATTGTGGGTAACCACAAATGTTCACTTATAGCTGAATTATTGCAGATTTTCTTCTGTTTTAAGAAGCCAAATTACACCAAGCTTTGATTTTTTTTAGTAGAAGGTCTTTTTGGTCCCTTTTATCCCCCTATACATTCCGAGTCGTTTGGGTCACCCTGAGCTGCTTGGTTACTCTGTTGTACTCGTCCAAGCCCTATCTCATACAGCCGTATCAATCCTTGCCATGTACAGATGAGGACTAAAAGTCTGAAACAGGCTGTCACATGTGGGTTTGATATGGCTGTGTAAAATTTAAAGTTATAGGCTTGTTATACAGCAGTGGTTCTGGATGCTTGCTTGGGTTATTAAAGTCAACAATGTGCACAGGGGTGTCTGCGGGCTTCAGGCAGTGAGTATATCATGGGGAGTTCCTATGGTAGAAAGTGTCACCAGTCCTACAAAAATCCAGTCAATCCACACAAATCCCATAAGGAACTCAACCCTCAGCGGATACTTATCCAACAATAACCATTTATTGGAGTGTTACAAGAGTATACACAGCATATCACAACCAGCACAACGTTTCGGGCGAGGTGCCCTTTCTCAAGTGCTCGAAGTTTCACACAGGAATAACACATTTATAGAACAATTACACCTGACCACACCTTACATAAGGGGGTGGGAACCAATACCTATTGCATTTAACCCTACGAACAGCTAATTCTATAAAAAACACCTGAGGCTGAAGTCCTCATTTAAGCCCCTGGCAAGTAGGCAAAATGTCTGGCAAGTGGTGGATCCTTTCTAGAATCCTCTTGCTAAAAAGGGCACTTTCCCTTGCCTGCATTGTCAACACTGCAATAACATAATTAAAGGGCCTAAGGTCCATCACCCTCGGTCAGGTGAGGGTATATCGCTTAGGGATTTCGCCACCTGTGACACAAAAGGAGTGATTTATTTCATCAAGTGTCCCTGTGGGCTGGCCTATGTGGGACAGACCACAAGGGACATTAAGACCAGATTAAATGAACATAAAAGTAGCATCAAAAAAACAAAAAAGGTCACAGGCGGCGAGCAAGAGGATTCTAGAAAGGATCCACCACTTGCCAGACATTTTTCTGAGTATGGCCACAGTGTTAGCCAATTGCGCTGGCAGGTTCTGGAGGTGGTCCCTAGACATGAAGGCAGGGATCATGTGAAGGAACTTTTGAGGAGGGAGGCCTGGTGGATGGATAGGCTGGGGACGCAGTCGCCAGGGGGCTTAAATGAGGAATTCAGCCTCAGGTGTTTTTTGTAGAATTAGCTGTTCGTAGGGTTAAATGCAATAGGTATTGGTTCCCACCCCCTTATGTAAGGTGTGGTCAGGTGTAATTGTTCTATAAATGTGTTATTCCTGTGTGAAACTTCGAGCACTTGAGAAAGGGCACCTCGCCCGAAACGTTGTGCTGGTTGTGATATGCTGTGTATACTCTTGTAACACTCCAATAAATGGATATCGTTGGATAAGTATCCGCTGAGGGTTGAGTTCCTTATGGGATTTGTGTGGATTGCTTGGGTTATTAACCACTTCACCCTACCTGGAAGAAAATTTTCGTCCAGGTAGGCTGCGCGCACTCCCACGGGCCCCCCCGTGCGCGCCCCCGCTGCTGGCCGTTAGCCCACCGATCAGTGAAAGGGATTATAAATCCCTTTCACTGATCGGACCCCCCCCCCGGAGAAAAGCCGACAGCGTCTCTTCAGACGCTGCGGCTTTTCTGAGCTCTGGTCTTCTTTCTTCTTCCTGGGAGCGAGAACGATCGCTCCCAGGACTTTTTGACTGTGGCCATCTTGTGGCCAAATAGCAAACTACACCAAAAACACACTTTTTATTAAACAAATACATTTTTAAACATTAAAAATCCCCTGTTTACCTCCCACACCAAAAAATACCCACATACAACTTTTAATTAAAAAAAAAAAAAAAATTACAATAATAATAATAATAAAAAAAAACTAAAGAACATAAATAGTTACCTAAGGGTCTGAACTTTTTAAATATTCATGTCAAAGGAGTATATCAATATGATTTATTAAATTATGGGCTTCTAAATAGTGATGGACGCAAATTGAAAAAATGCACCTTTATTTCCAAATAAAATATTGTCGCCATACATTGTGATAGGGACATAATTTTAACAATGTAATACCCGGGACATATGGGCAAATACAATACGTGAGTTTTAATTATGGAGGCATGTATTATTTTAAAACTATAATGGCTGAAAACTGAGAAATAATGATTTTTTTCCGTTTTTTTCTTATTCTTCCTGTTAAAATGCATTTACAGTAAAGTGGCTCTTAGCAAAATGTACCACCCACAGAAAGCCTAATTGGTGGTGGAAAAAACAAGATATAGATCAATTCATTGTGATGAGTAGTGATAAAGTTATTGGCAAATGAATGGGAGGTGAAAGTTGCTCGGATGTAAAAAAAAATCTCAACCCTGTATGCTGAAGTGGTTAAGGGTGAAAAGGAATAATTGGCATATTTAGTAGCAGTGCATTGTGGGTAACCACAAATGTTCACTTATAGATGAATTATTGCAGATTTCCTTCTGTTTTAAAAAGGCAAATTACACCAATACAGTGGGCGGCATTGCAGGAAGTGACGACAGTGGAACGCACGCTGGAACACGGAAGAGGTGAGGCATCCCCGCCCGCTGTCTCTTACTAATAGTGGCGGCTGCTACTGTGCTTAAGCAGGAGGGGGAGCGCACATGGGGGACCCAGGTGAGGGAGGGGGGGTTCCTGCTGAGCTTAAGCTGGAAGAGGAGCACACATGTGGGACCCAGGTGAGGGAGAGGTTAGAGATCAATAAATGATTGATATTCGCTATGTAATTTGTTCATATTGTTTGATCCACATTCAGCCTGAAGGTCATCACCATTACTGCTGGCAGACATGAAATAAAGACCAGCACCAACTGCCATAATCTATAACCACACCCCCTAACAATGCGATAGGCTAAAAGGTTTTTTTTTTTTTTAGTTTGTTTTTTAAATATACATTTGCATAGAGGGAGATACTGGTTGCTTGGCAGATGGAAACAGCATTTCCCCCAGTGCAACAAGGCTCTCACAGTGTGATGTCAGGACCCTGGTCATTGGCTGTTCCACCGTCAGCTGGGAAATAAAAGCCCAATCAACCCAGCATAGTGCTTCCTGGTCTGGGAGAGAGACACAGGCTGGGTGTGCTAGGCCGCAAATGTATTTGGATCTGTTCTGGAAAATACTGCTATATTCCAGTTTGTTTGGTCCAACACAAGTGTGAGTCTTGTCTTGTAAAGAGGACTTTTCAATAGCTCATTCAGTGGCAAGATTTTGATTATCTGTACTTGCTGTATATAATGTGAAAAGTTGTAAATTGTTTGTACAGCACAATTAAAGCAACCCAAAGCCAGAAAGTTTTCATTAAAAAAACACACTACCTGATTCGGGGGACTATCAGGGTCAGGCACTGCACATTACCACCGCTGCCTGCTGCTCCTGCATTCCAAAATGGCCAAGTTTTAATTTGTTAAGAAAAAAAATGGCTGCGACCCCAGGGTCAAGAAGCTGCAGCTCTGGCTCTGTTCTTCTCATCACAGAGCACAGAGAAGCAGGAGAGAGGCATGGAAGGGGTGAGGGAGAGGCAGAACCGGACCATTGAGAGCTGGGGATTCGAGGAAGGGGTGTTTGTAAAGCCAGAGGGGGAATTTTGCAGGAATGCATCTTCTGCAAGTGACGCCCCTTCCCTGTTAGTCTACCGACAAGCTGCTTGGGGGGTCACAGCTAGAGATAGCCTCAACCTTCGACAAACGTTTGATTCGCACAAACTTTCGCGAACCGCAATAGACTTCAATGGGGAGGCGAACTTTGAAAACTAGAAACATTTATGCTGCCCAGAAAATTGATGGAAAAGATGTTTCAAGGGGTCTAACACATGGTGGGGTGGGATACACGCCAAAAGTCTAGGGGAAAAATCTGGATTTGATGCAAAGCTGCGTTTTAAGGGCAGAAATCACATTGAATGTTAAATTACAGGCATAAAGTGCTTTAAAACATCTTGCATGTGTATACATCAATCAGGGAGTGTAATTAGAGTACTGCTTCACACTGACACGCCAAACTCACTGTGTAATGCACCGCAAACAGCCGTTTGTGTAGTGACAGCCATGCTGGAATCTTTTATGGAGGGCAAGTCTGCCATTGTGAGTGACCACGGGTAATGGCCTGGGAATCAGGGTTCAATTCCGGTCCGGAGTGGGAGCATGAGAACTGGTGACCACCACCGCACATCTAGTAAGGACCCATTTGCTGTATAAGTAATGTACCTGCCCTGGCCGTGCTTTGCAGACCAGGCATCTGTGGTCAGATGGACCCTTGACCCAGCGCAAGAGGAACCAAATCGAAAGCATTTGCCAAGAATGAGTTATGGAGGGCAAGTATGCCATTCATTCAACTGTGTGAAACTTTCGATGGTACTTTTTCAGTAGCATGGTGACCACAGGTAATGACCGGGCAGTAGCCCTCCAGGATCCATGCCTCATTCATTTTGATAAAGGTGAGGCACTGAACACTTTTGTGACTTAGGCGACTTCTCTTCTCAGTAACTATGCCTCCAGATGCGCTGAATGTCCTTTCTGACAGGACGCTTGAGGCGGGGCAAGCCAGAAGTTGGATGGCAAATTGGGACAGCTCTGGTCACAGGTCAAGCCTGCACAGCGAGTAGTCCAAGGGTTCATCGCTGCTCACAGTGTCTACATCTAAACTTAAGGCCAGGTAGTCGGCTACCTGCTGGTCCAGGCGTTGGTGGAGGGTGGATCCGGAAGCGCTAAGGCGAGGCGTTGGACTAAAGAACGTCCGCATGTCCAACATCACCATGAGATCACTGGAGCGTCCTGTCTTTGCCTGCGTGGACATGGGAGGTGGATTACTGGCAGTGGTACCTTTATTACGTTGTGTTGTGACATCACCCTTAAACGCATTGTAAAGTATAGTTGCCAGCTTGTTCTGCATGTGCTGCATCCTTTCTGCCTTCAGGTGAGTTGGTAACATGTCCGCCACTTTGTGCCTATACCAAGGGTCTAGTAGCATGGCCACCCAGTACAGCTCATTCCCCTTGAGTTTTTTATACAGGGGGGCCCTCAACAGGCTGGACAGCATGAAAGATGCCATCTGCACAAAGTTGGATCCAGACATACTATCCATCTCCTCTTGCTATTCCTTAGTGATGTCAGGTAAGTCCTCCTCCTCTTCCCAGCCACGAACAATACCACGGGAACGTCGAGCAGCACAAGCCCCCTGCGATGCCTGCTGTGGTTGTTCTTCTGCTGCCGCCTCCTCCTCCAAAGAAACACCTTCCTCATCATCCGAGTCTGACTCCTCTTCCCCACATGACTCTTCCTCCTCCTTCCCCCTCTGTGCTGCCGCAGGTGTTGAGGAAACATCTGGTTCTGATGAAAATTGCTCCCACAACTGTTCCTCCCATAACTGTTCCTCTTCACGCTCCTCCACAGCTTGATCTACCACTCTACGCACAGCACGCTCCAGGAAGTAAGCGTACGGGATCAAGTCGCTGATGGTGCCTTCACTGTGACTCACCAGGTTGGTCACCTCCTCAAACGACCGCATGATCCTGCATGCATTTCGCATCAGTGTTCAGTTGTTGGGCCAGAACATCCCCATCTCCCCAGATTGTGTCCTTTTACTGTAATTGTACAGGTACACCTCGTTGCCGATCTCCAGCTGGTGCGGGGTCAGCCACTGATTCACCTGTGAGAGCACCCAGAAGAGCTGGTCCAGTGTGACTCTCCGCTTTGGGGCAAGTCTAAGATGGTGTGACACTGTCGTACCTGACATGCAGCATAGGCCCTTTTTAGATAAATAATTGTGGCCTGGTATCTTCCACTGCGGTGTCCCAATCGCCACAAATTAATGGAAGGCCTCAGAGTCCACCATCTGGTATGGTAACAGCTGGCGAGCTGACAGTTCCGCCAATCCAGCTGTCAGACGCCGGGCAAGGGGGTGACTGGCAGAAATTGGCTTCTTCCGCTCAAAGATTTCCTTCATGGACACCTGGCTGCTGTGAGCAGAGGAGCAGGAACCACTCAAGGGCAAAGGCGGAGTGGAGGAGGGTGGCTGTGAAGGTGCAAGGGAGAAAGCAGCTGAAAATGCTGCACCTGAAGGAGGAAAAGGAGAAGGAGGGTGGCTTTGCTTTTGTGTGCTGCTTTTGCTCAGGTGCTCTTCCCATTGCAGTTTGTGCCTTTTCGGCAGGTGCTTTTGTAAGGCAGTTGTCCCTATGTGGGTGTTGGCCTTTCCACAGCTCCATTTTTGGAGGCAGAGAGAACAGATGGCATTGCTTTGATCTAGGGAAGACACACTAAAAAATTTACAAACCGCTGAGCCCCCCTGGGGTGATGGCACTATGTTGGCATCAGCAGCTGACGTTGAAGGGCATGTTGGCTGGCGCCGGACACTGTCAGCTGTTTCTGACTACGAGCTCCCCCTGCTTCTTTCAGCAACTCATCTCCTCCCACTCCTCTCTGGCTCCCCATCTGAACTGTCTCCTTGGTCATCTTGTCTCTCAGGATCCCACGTGGTATCTGTATCATCGTCATCATCATAATCATCCTACCCAGCTTTGCTTGCCTCAGACACCTCCAAAACTGCACCAACAGCAGGTACTTCATCATCCTCATCCTCACACATTACGTGCATAGCGTCCCCGCCTAACTCAGACATATGAGGTGGTGTAACTTGCTTAGCCCCTTCATCTTTCCAATCCTTGACCTTTCAGCAGCTTTTGATACAGTAGATCATCCCCTACTCCTCCAGTCCCTCCAATCCATGGGCATTCACGATCTCGCCCTGACCTGGCTTTCATCCTACCTCTCCAACCGCTCCTTCATGACCTCCTTCAATGAGTCCTCGTCCACCCCCAACCATCTCTCAGTGGGAGTCCCCCAAGGCTCGGTCCTTGGCCCCCTACTGTTCTCCCTATACACATCCTCCATTGGCAAGGTTATCTCCTCCATGGGTTTTAACTATCATCTGTATGCAGATGACACCCAAATCTACCTCCACACCCCTGACATATCCACCATTACCATGGACAAGGTCTCCTCCTGCCTATCTGCCATCTCCTCCTGGATGTCCGTTAGGTTCCTGAAACTAAATCTAGACAAAACGGAATTTATGATCTTCCCACCCCAGTCATCCCTGGACCTCCCAGATGTGCAGGTCACTGTTAACCACACTACCATTCGCCCTACCTCTCAAGCCTGCTGTCTGGGTGTCACCCTGGACTCTGCACTCTCCTTCACTCCCCACATCCAAAAGTCCTGCAACTTCCACCTTCGTAACATCTGTAAGATTCGCCCTTTCCTGACCCCTGCCACCACCAAACTCCTCATCCATGCCCTCATAATTTCCCGCCTCGACTACTGCAATGCCCTTCTGTCTGGTCTCCCTATGACCCGAATAGCCCCACCGCAGTCCATCATGAATGCGGCAGCCAGAATGATCCACTCCTCCCATCGCTCCACCAGGGCGGCTCCCCTCCGTGAATCCCTCCACTGGCTTCCTATCCAGTCCAGAATCAGATTCAAGATATTGTGTCTGACCTACAAATCCATCCACAAAACCTGTCCAACCTACATTTCTGATCTTACTCATAGATACACACCAAGCCGCTCACTCCGCTCCTCCAAAGAACTTCGCCTGACCGTCCCCCGCATCACCCAGTCCCATGCACGCCTCCAAGACTTCTCAAGAGCCGCTCCAACACTATGGAACTCCCTACCTCCACCCATTAGGGCAGCCCCCTCCTTCAACACCTTCAAGAAGGCCCTCAAAACTCACCTTTTCACTCTGGCCTACCACCCCTCACAATTGCTCTAAACCCACAGCTGAACTCTGGTCCCCTACCTCTCGTGTCCCTACCTCTCCCTCTAGATTGTAAGCCTTTGGGCAGGGTCCTCCTCCTTTTGTGTCCTACCTGATCATGCACCTCCATTACTGTGAACCCATGCTATGCATCTGAGTGAACCTAACTTGCCTAATCTCCATGCTCCCCTCCAGTGACTGACTAAGCATTACCTTGTACTCATACTGTGCTGTGTGATCTGGTTTTCTTGTATTCCTGTATTGTCATATTGCTGTTTGTCACCCCTAAATATTGTCTGTAACCTAAATTAATGTCCAGCGCTGCGTAATATGTTGGCGCTATATAAATACAATAAATAATAATAATAGTCTTGTTGTAACAATAATGGCTGTGAATCAGTGAATTCCCCACCAAATAACTCCTGCGAAGTGTCAAATGCAGCGGATGAGGTGCGCTTGGGGGTGTCGCCTGCGCCACCCAGCCTCCCCCTCCGGGGTGCCGCTGTGGGTACCAGGCAGTGAGAGCGCCTAGGACCCCGCGGTCCCCCCGGTTGTATGGGGGCAATGGGAAGCCTCCCCGTGGCGCTCCTGGATAGTGCTAATTGTAGCATGAACTAAAAATATTCTATTATTTGCATGAGCATTGCCTCATGAATAGCCAATTAGGCCAAATTTGCTTAGCCAGATATGTCAGGTGTTCACTTGGTGTTTAATGCACACATTCAATTCTCTGTGTAGTCAATCTTGGGAGTTGATGGGATGTGCCTTCTTCTGAGCACTGTACTTTGGGCCAGGGCCGCACAAAATCACATCAACACAACCTCGCACAGACCTGCTGGGTGGCCTTCCTCTGGGTCTGCCTCTACCTCTTCCTCTACCTGTTTTGTCCGTTTTGTCCATATCGGGGGGGAAGGGATGAAGTGAAAGGTATGCACTGACTTGACTAATACAATGTGCAGTCACACAGGTGCAGTTAACAGGTATGCACGGAGTGGTATATCACATTGCGTGCGCTCAACTCACGTAGGTAGGTGGGTGCACTGTGAACAACAGGTAGGTATATGCAGTAATGGGTATTCCAATGTGCACCTGTCAGTCACACACAGACAGGTAATGGACAGGCACAGTGACACTGTGTGTGCTCAACTCACGTAGGTAGGTGGGTGCACTGTGAACAACAGGTAGGCAGGTATATGCAGTAATGGGTATTACAATATGCACCTGTCACACACAGACAGGTATTGGCCAGGCACAGTGACACTGTGTGCGCTCAGCTCACGTAGGTAGGCGGGTGCACTGTGAACAACAGGTAGGTGTATGCAGTGATGGGTATTACAATGTGCACCTGTCACACACAGACAGGTAGCGGACAGGCACAGTGACACTGCTGCGCTCAACTCACATAGGTAGGTGGGTGCACTGTGAACAACAAGTAGGTATATGCAGTAATGGATATTACAATGTGCACCTGTCAGTCACACACAGACAGGTAGCGGACAGGCACAGTGACACTGCGTGCACTCAACTCACGTAGGTAGGTGGGTGCACTGTGAACAACAGGTAGGTAGGTATATGCAGTAATGGGTATTGCAATGTGCACCTGTCACTCACACAGGTAGTCACTGAATGTGCTGGGCCTGGCAGTGGCACACACAGTATGAATTATCAAGGCTGTCTATGCAACACAAGTGTCAGTGGGACACACACACACACAAAAAAAAAAATAGATCACAAGAACATGATTAGCTCTCAAAAGAGCTGTTGAGGGGTGCTTTTTTAGCAATAAGAATTAGCAAGGAGCAAGCTAAGAAGCCTACAAGAGCCAAACTAATCTTTCCCTATAAGAGTCTGCAGCAGCTGTCCCTTCTCTAATTACTGCAGGCACACTAGTGAGTAAAATGGCCGGCGCTGCCTGCCTTTTATAAGGGGGTGGGGCTCCAGGAGGGAGTGTAGCCTGATTGGCTACAATGTGCCTGCTGACTGTGATGTAGAGGGTCAAAGTTTACCCTAATGGTGCACTATGGGGGCGAATCGAACTTCCGGTAAAGTTCGCGGTTCTCTGCAATCGCGAACCCCGGAAGTTCGCCGGGAGCCGTTCGCTGGTGAACCGCTCGGGCCATCTCTAGTCACAGCGTGGCACAAGGAGGGGGGGGGGGGGGGCAGAGAGCAGCGCTGAGAGGACACAGAGGAATAGAGCAGGTAACATGCCTCTTGTCCCATCTGCCCCCAGCGCTGCCTCGGGTACATCTAGATTTTAAAGTCTGATATTGATGAACCACAAAAGACAGACTTGCTGTTTTCCATCTCAGGTGAAGGGGCAGAGAGAGATTGTTGAAGTATCTCAAGTTCCAATTTACTAGTATTAATCCTTTCCAATCCTATGTCTGACAATGGCCTTTTCCTCTATAGGCCCAATGTCGGACTCGGACATCGTTCAACAGAGAGAAAAAGAGGTTGCCGCTAGCAATACACTCTAACACAGCACAATTCTGTACAGATCAGAGTATCAGACTATTGTAGGCACAGAGAGTCCAGCACCCAAAACTCCGCCCCTCAACAAAGGCCACACCCCCAACCCAGGACATGATTTTCTTATATCACATAAAAAGCTAAATGTACATAAACCTAGCCTGATTGTAAATCAAAGAGTGGGCCTGCCCAGCAAAATCTTGGACAAGGCCCCCTCAACTTCAATAATAAACAAAATTGCAATAATTATCCATATGGCCCTAGTTACCATAGAAAACAGGCTACACATGATTGAGGGCTACATGCAACCACTTTACATTACCTCAAGCCCACTCCGCACCAATACGAGATGAGCGGGGGGAAATGGCAGTGCATGTGGCCAGAGTGCACAGCTGGTCTGTACTGCAGCTGGTGAGATGCAGGGACAGAGGGAGGAGGATGCAATACCCACACTGCCAACCATGCTACTCTCACTTTCACAGGTGGCACTGATTAAGCCTCTGATCTCTGCCCCTAACTACATGCCAGCGGCTGCCAGACTGGAGCTGGGTGGCGAGTGACTTCGTCCTCCGGCTCTGCTGAGAGAGGGGACATTTGGGAAGAGAGGGGAGCCACCTCTGCCACATAAGGTGCCTGTAGGCATGCGCCTAAAGTGCCTTATGGTAAATCTGCCCTTGCTGATCGCCACCCACCATCTTTATCCGCCATTTCCCACGCTGCATCTGTGCACTTTCGCTCATCACGGGGAACCGCTGCCAGATCCTGTTTGTCACAGTGTCCCCTTTGATCCTTTTCATCAGCACGCAGCACCGTGTAGCAACATTATTACGCTGGTGCTTGTGCAAAGAGGCGGAGCTAAAACCAAGAGCTGGTGCTGGCCATGCCCCTGCCACTGATGCAAGGTGTTGAGCCTCCAGATCCTTTTTCTAGATCACCCATGCCCCCCTTCTCCCCAACACTCTGGAAAAAATGAGGTGCTGGGCAGTGTTGCTCACAAAGTAATTTTCTTATCAAAAATTGTATTTTCGATTTTGAGAAAATGTTTGCAAAAGCACATTATATTTTCCTAATATGGCGAAACATTTGCGGATATAAAAAAAAAGGTACTTATCCGTTAGCCGGGCGCATCCTCTAGGTGGCGCTAATTACTATTCCCCCTCCAGGCCGACATGGATAGTAGGGAAAGATGTAACTCTGGTGGAGTTTTGTCGCCACCTAGAGGATGCGCCCGGCTAACGGATAAGTACCAAAAAAAATCTTTATTTTTATAGGGAAAATGTAAGAATCATTTATTTTTGTTAAAAAATTTCACGAAAACGCAAAAAACATTTATTTTTTAGCGTGAAAATTTGTCCGAAATATAGAAAAATCACAAACTTATTACAAAATGATTTTCAATGGTATTTTTGCTCGAAAGTTGAATTTAACTTTCTTTTTGCGGCAATTCATGCAAAAAGAATTCCAGCATTTTGGCTCATCACTGGTGCTGGGGAGGATTTGGGTGATGTGGAAAAAGGATTAGAAAGGGTTAAATAGGTTAAAGGAAACAAGCTGGCATGAATGCAGAAACAGCATATACACAGTGGTTTTCTCCCTGCAGATTAATTTACCTACATGAAAGTTTACTGAATTGCTATTTATTTTTGCAGCCATCATAGAATGGAAAGAGCATGGTAGTTTCTAAACGTTCTAGGACTGAGCAAAGCAGGTAAAGTGAATGCCACGCCTCCAGCTCTGCAGTAGATATAGGATGAATGATGACCTGGAAGAGCTTACCGCAACATACACATGTCAGTCCATTCATGTGACTCGACACACAGGCAAGGTTTTGTTCAGGGTAGGTAAACCTAACAGCTGATACAAGCAGAAAAGACACAAAGAATAGCTATAAGCACAAAGCAACTTCAACTCAGTAGAAGTGGACAAAATGCCATTTATTCTGCGTGTCAAGCAAGATCACTATGAAAGCCGTATAGGATGTATATAAGGACCACTCTCCCAATGCCAGTCACCGGTGCCCACAGAAACGAGTACGAGAACACAGCAAGCAACATGGGAAAGGTGAGCAAATAGCAATAGATTTGTCCATGTGTGTATCAGGGTGTATAGTGGTTGGAGAAAAACATGAGGTCTATGGCAGCTGTAGAGATAACTGGAACGTATTTGTCCGTTGGATGATGGGTGGATTTGGTCTAGCAGGGTGCTAAATAGCTGGGTATCCAGTCCTTTTTGGCCAGGAGTATTGGTATCAGTAAGTTCTGTCTATAGCCAGTTTCAGTTATCTTCCAGCACCCAACTTACATATGTGGCCTAACCCTAGCATTGACATCTTATTGAAGTGTTGAAATGTATCACTGCCCCCCCCCCCCCACGCACACACACACACACACACACACACACACACACACACACACACACACACACACACACACCTTCTCTGACTAACTTTGACCTCACCCTCTGGCCCCTGCCTTATACCTGAGTCTAGCCCACCAGCCTATTCTCAACCAAAACTCGCACCTAGCCTTAGCTGATAAACCTAGACTATTTTTTTTTTCATTGACTAAAAGTCAAAGAGTACTGTATATAGGAAAATAACGTATACAATACATTAAAAATCCAGCATAGAACAAATAAGAGGCATAAGAGATTCTCATTAGTGATGTAGGCGAACAGCTATGGGCAGGCTGGCCTTGTACTACTTCTGGGTCGCACTGTCCTGGAGTAATACGCATGCCCGTGTCCGTACGCGTCCATTAGTATGCATGCCCTGGCCCAGCGGTGCGCGTCCTTGATTATGCTCCTGTGGCTGGGCGTGCTTTGTTGCAATCAAGGACACTCACTGTCACTGCCAGGCCAGGGCATGCGTACTAATGGACGTGTACTGACACGGGCATGCGTATTTTTCCGGGACATTGCGACCCCGAAGTAGTACAATGCCAGCCTGCCCATAGTAAGGGGGTATTTCAAGATAATAAAATCGAAACAAACCTGACAGTGTACAAAAATGGTTAAATACAGGGATACAGCAGCCATTTATCTCAGATTTTGTTGAATTTTGAGGGATGCTGTGGGGAACAGAGTTTTTAATTTTGGCTTTCCAGTCTTCCATAGAGAGACAGCTAGGTGTCAACCATCTGAAGGCCATGCATTGCTCTACGGCAAACAGGGTTTCTAAAAGGAGGACCTTATTGAATTTAGTGGTGCCTTAATCCATCAGGTTTAGGATACATGTTTTAAGGGAACCAGATGAGCCCATACTGTCATGTAGGAAGTCTGCAACTTGTTTTCAAACGTTATCTTTGCTGCAGTAAATGCAAAAAGTCGGGGTTAAGTATCATACATTTAGGACATAGGGTTGAGGCCAAAGGGGCAAACTAACCTAGCCTATTTTTAACCTTCCCTAAGAGATCTGAAACCTTCACCTCCTATGCCCTCATCCTTCCCTAATCTTCCATGTGATGTAACCCCGTGTAAAAGGGCTTGCCTCACATGAAGATAAGGCCATAAAGGGAAAAGGGAGGCTGAAGAAGAAGCGACATGTAGAAAAGGGAAGCTGTTGACAAGGGGGGTTGAAAAAGTACATTTTTACGCGTTACAGGTGCAATGCGTAAATTTTTACACATTCAACCTGTAACGCGGAAAAATGTACGTGTTAATGTCCGCGATAGCTTCCTCCACCGAAACTAGCTGGCAGCGGGGGACCGGAGGAGCCATGAGTGACTGCGAGGGCACAGGATGGCTGCAGGCGGCTGGTAGATGCCCCAGGTAAGTGAAAGTCATGTTTTTTTTTTTTTAGAGTTAAGGTTCCCTTTAAGGAGAAGAGTACAAGTCAAAAAGACTTTGTAGTTTTTGAGAAAATTGATTTTAACTAGTTAACAACTGAGAGTTTTTTCCCCTTTAGGACCAGAGCAATTTTCACCTTTCAACGCTCCTCCCTTTCTTTCGCCAATAACTTTATCACTACTAATCACAACAAAATGATCTTTACCTTTTTTTTTTGCCACCAATTAGGCTTTCTTTGGGTGGTGCATTATGATAAGAATTATTTTATTCTAAATACATTTTGTACAGCAGGAGACATTGGCAGCGCTTCCTAACAGAGGCTGCACCCGAACTGACTACCTGCAATAGATGTGCAGAGCTCCACAATTGTGGACTAAAATACACAACATGCATTCAAAACAGGTACAGCAAAGGAGGACGTTAGCTTCAGTATAAATAATATGTGCACAAATTATTCCCTACTAGACTTCCCCACGGCGGTGACGGGTCCTCTCGGGGAAGACCTACCGCTAGTCTAACAATAAAAACACGATTTTTTCCTAGTGCTGCTAGTCATAAAATGGTATACACATTTCTCTCAAGCAGACAACAAACAAATGACAGCGCTCATAGGCTGCAACTGAATTGTAGACTAACAGTGCCAATGTCTCCTGCTGTACAAAACTCATGTAAGTATACTTATGGCTAGCTGCATCCATGTGCATCAATTTGCATTCAAATTATAGATTAGGACTAGTACATGATTTGCATCTGATTTGCATTCAAGGCATGTATTTAGCCCTGTGGGGCTCTGCATGCCTCTGTTAGTCTACAATTCAGTTGCAGCCTATGAGCGCTGTCATTTGTTTGTTGTCTAAATACATTTTAACAGGAAAAATAAGAAAAAAAAATAAAAAATTATTTTTTCTCAGTTTTTAGCCATTATAGTTTTAAAATAATACATGCTACCGTAATTGAAACCCATGTATGTAATTTGCCTATTTGTCCTGGTTATTACACTGGTTCAATTATGTCCTTATCACAATATATGGCGACAATATTTTGATTGGAAATAAAGGCGAATTTTCTTTAGTTTTGCGTCCGTCACTAATCACAAGCACTTTTTTTGCCCCCAAAAAAAAAACAGTAATAGATAATCTTCACATACATATCAAAAAGTTTTGTCCCTAAGTTAACTATTTATGTAATTTTTTTTTAAATGTCTTTTTTTTAATTAAAAGTTTTATGTGAGTAACCATGGTAGGGGAGCTGAAGAGTTAATCAATGCTATTTTAAATGTATTTAAAATAACATTGAAGTTTTAAGGTGTACAGTACTTTTACTTTTTGGCCACTAGATGACCCCCACACTTTATTTTGATTTAACTTTTAGACGGTATACATGGGTTACAGGAAGTAAGTGAACTTCAGCATTTTATTGTTGGCGGTAGTCATTGATACTGGGCACTTAGATCAGTGAATGGGAACTGTATTCCAGTTCACTAATCTATACACTAACGGATCTCAGTGAGGGAGTGTGGACAGCGGCAATAGACTGATATCTACGTCCCTGGGACTTCAGATGCAGTCACAGGGATGTAGATATACTGCCCGCGGTGTGGTAACTCGTTAACAATGAAAAGGAAAAATGGTCATTTTTTCTGAGTTTTAAAACCATTTTCCTTTGCGTGATTAAAATTGATTTTTTTTTTAATTATTCTCACTCTTCTCCTTAACATATGTATCAATTTTGGTGACAAATTACATGTATGGGAGCTTTACTATTAACTGCTAAAGTCGACACTAAACTACATGAAATCTAGACGAAATTGCAAAATTGTGGTTCCTGATTATGTTTATACACAAAATTAATTGCGATTTTAGCCAATATTTTGTGTTACAATTTTGCATCTTAATTGCGAATTACGATGCAAAATTATCATTGTGCAAAATTTGTGCTCATCTCTAAGAGAGATGACAAAAGGGAGGTGGCAGAGAAAAGAGGAGGAAGGGAAAGAGGAAATCAAATGGAAGGGAAAGCAGACAAATAAATAAAGTAGAAAGGAGATTTAATAGAAGGGAAGAAAGTGAAATAAAGGGGAGAGAGGGACATGATAAAATAGTGTTAAAGTGAACCAGTGACGACAGGACATAAAAGTTTTATACAGACCTGGGGCTTCCCCCAGCCCCCTCCACAAAGATCGCTCCCTAATGGGCAACCTCCGCCTACTGGATCTATCGGTAGAAGCTCCGTTATCTTTGTGAGTCAGGGCGTGCTGCACAGGCGCAGCCTGGAAGTGCGCACACGTTCTGCCGTGCTTCTGTAGCTGGGAGTGTGCAGAGTACTACCGTGAAGGCGCTTTGTGCTCCCAGTTATGGGAGCGCGACAGGGGAGTGCGATCGGGTGGACTGCACCGACTGGCCCCCGAGTGGTCGAACATAATGGAGCTTCTACCGATGCATCTAGGAGGCAGAGGATGCCAGCGAGGGAGTGATCGGCGTGGAGGGGACTAGAGGAATCCCCAGGTATGTATAAAACTTTTATGTCCTGTTGTCTCAGGTACACTTTAAGAGATAAATCCTGTCAATCATTTGCCATGGTGCACACCTGGGCCACATTTCAGCCTAGATATGGTGCCCAGATGTGTCTAGTGCCCTTAAAAAACACAGCCATGCCCCTGAGTATCAGTAATTACGTTCATGATTTATAAATTACATTTCCCCATCTTCATTCCACAGATCATCTTCTACGAGGATAGGAACTTCCAGGGACGCTCCTATGAGTGTAACGGTGAATGTCCTGACATGACCTCCTACTTCAGCCGATGCAACTCTATCCGTGTAGAAAGTGGTAACTGGATCCTGTATGAGCACCCCAACTACAGAGGACACCAGTACTTCCTCCACAGAGGAGAATATCCCGATTTCCAGCAATGGATGGGCTACAATGACTCCATCAGGTCTTGTCGGATGAGCCCCCAGGTAATAAAACACAAATGAGGCTTATGAGTTACTCAAGCCAATCGAACACAAAAAATAGCTTCAAAGAAAATGTAAAGTAAAACTTTTGAATCACTTATCAAATTTGTTAAAAGTCATTCATTTCAAGTCAAGTAATTGAGGAGCTTCCATACTATAAGAAACAAGCTCTGTGATGTAATACCTGAACAAGCCTAGGATAACATTTATGCTTCATAGCAGATGGACAGGAATTTGTATCTCTGGTTTTCTCCCCCAGGCCTTCCCTTTCCCCCACCTAGAAAACAATCTCTTTATACTTCAAAGATTCCTTGAAAGTGTCCTACAGTGATGTTTTGGCTATGAAAGGCAGTGTGTTCTGGGGAAAGGGGCGGTGACCAGACACAGAAAGTAAGGCTGGTGCTGGTAGAAGCCATGGTGTCTACAAGGAAGTCGGAGTCATGTGGTGTTTAAAACCCTCCTGGCGGTATAAAAAAATACGCCAGGAGGCAGCGCGGCAGTTTTTTTTAAAAACATTTTTTTCTATATCATGTAGCGAGCCCAGGGCTCGCTACATGATAGCCGCTGCTCAGCGGCATCCCCCCGCCCTCTTCGATCGCCTTCGGCGATCTCCGATCAGGAAATCCCGTTCAAAGAACGGGATTTCCTGGAGGGCTTCCCCCGTCGCCATGGCGACGGGGCGGAATGACGTCACTGACGTCGGGTCGTCATTGGGAGTCCCGGGCCACCCTTCGGCGCTGCCTGGCACTGATTGGCCAGGCAGCGCACGGGGTCTGGGGGGGGGGCCGCGCGCCGCACCGTATAGCGGCGATCGGGCGCGCGGCGGCGATCAGGGTGCTGGCGCAGCTAGCAAAGTGCTAGCTGCGTCCAGCAAAAAAAAAATTAAACAAATCGGCCCAGCAGGGCCTGAGCGGCACCCTCCGGCGGCTTACCCCGAACTACGTTCGGGGTTACCGCCAAGAAGGTTAAAGTTGAAACGGTGCATTGATCTGCTGTCAGTGAAGGAAGAAGGAGTGAAGGAAGAAGGGAATATATCCATAGAGAGGTTTTACACCTGCCAACTGTACTTATTCAGCTCCTTGTTCATTATAAGAATATTTAAACATTGGGATTACTGTTGTGTCTTAGCCACTTTACTAATTTATGTTATCAAAGTTGTATGTTACCTTTTTGTTTTACCAGCACCAAGGCTCCTTCAGAATCAGGATCTACGAGAGGGAGGACTTCAGAGGTCAGATGATGGAGTTCACTGAAGATTGTCCCCATGTCCATGAGAGGTTCCGCTTCCATGATATCCACTCCGCCCACGTCCAAGATGGCTACTGGATGTTCTATGATGAACCCAACTATAGAGGGCGCCAGTATTACCTGAGACCTGGAGAATACAGGAGATACAACGATTGGGGAGCCTCAAGCCCCAGAGTTGGCTCCTTTAGACGCCTCCATCATGCCTATTAAATGCAATAGAAACCTAACAACTTCATTGTTTTGCAATAAAATTGTTGAAACATATCTTGTTGCTTGTGGTTTCTTGTTTTTTGTATATAAAATACTGGGTCATGTGAAAACTGTCCTCAACAATCACACATCATAGAAGCCAAGCCAATTAGAGACTGGTATACAATCCTAGCTTAGAAGTGAACACACATGTCGCTTTTACGCTATGTTAAAAAAAAAAAAAAACACTAACCAAATGGGCTATCATAATTTTTTTTTCGCTTCAGTGTCTCTTTAAAGGGGATCATTATTGGGGTGCAGAGGTGGAGGTGGGGGGGGGGATTTTTTTTTACCTGTTCTAGTATGCAGCAGGAATCACTTTCGCATTCCTCTCTGTACACACCCTCAGTAAGACAAAAACCTGCCAATCACAGTAAAATACTCAGAGGAAATTGGAAAATCAGAAATCTGAATAAAGGAAGTCGGAAAATGAAACCTGAATTTCCACAGAATAGGAAATGGTCATTTCCGACCATCCCTAATGCCTGGTATATACCGTATTTTTCGGACCATAAGACACACTTTTTCTCCCCCTAAAGTGGGGGGAAAAAGGCAATGCGTCGTATGGTCCGAATGTGCGGTCAGATGTAGCTTATCAGAGGAATGCGTGGGGCTTACTGGAAGCAGCTAACGGCTGCATTCAAGGCTGCTGATAAGCAGTGTGGCGGAGGCTCACAAGTGGCAGTTCCAATGTTAAAAAAGCCCCGTTATCCATGTAAGGAAGTTCCCTCCCCGCAATCCTAGTATGTGTGGGGCTATCAGAGGAAGTCAACAGCGTTATGCTATGCAGAAGAGCAGAGCGGTGAAGACACACAGATCGCGGTGCTCGTGGCAGCTGCAGTGTTAAAAAAAGCCCCAATAGCCGAGTAAGGAAGCTTCATCCCCCTCCCCACAATCCCAGGGCAGAGCGAGTACCTCTTCCAACAACGGAGATTCCCAAGCCAAACCGCTCTGCAAAGTCCTAGTCCACGCGCAGGCAGCATGTGGACGCTAATTTAGGCCCCCGGAAGTAGACCGGAACCCGCGGCTGATGCACTTGGTGTAGTTGCCGCGACTTTGCAGAGCGGTTCGGCTTGGGAATCTCCGTTGTTGGAGGAGGTACTCGCTCTGCCCTGGGATTGTGGGGAGGGGGATGAAGCTTCCTTACACGGCTATCGGGACTTTTTTTTAATACTGCAGCTGCCACGAGCACCGCGATCTGTGTGTCTTCACCGCTCTGCTCTTCTGCGTAGCATAACGCTGTTGACTTCCTCTTGTTCAGTACTGTATATACTTCTTCTTCTTCTTTATCTTCTATATCTTCTTCTTCTATATCTTCTTCTTCTATATCTTCTTCTTCTATATCTTCTTCTATATCTTCTTCTTCTTCTTCTATATCGTCTTCTTCTTCTTCTTCATCTTCTTCATCATCATCTTCTTCTTCATCTTCTTCTTCTTCTTCATCTTCTTCATCTTCTTCTTCTTCATCATCTTCATCATCTTCTTCTTCTTCATCTTCTTCATCTTCTTCTTCATCTTCTTCTTCTTCATCTTCTTCTTCATCTTCTTCTTCTTCTCCTTCTTCTTCTCCTCCTTCTTTTTCTATATCGTCTTCTTCTTCTTCACTTATTTCTCTTTTATATTTTTTTTTAAAGAAATGCAGCTATTTTTGAGCGTAATAAATAGCTGGTTGCGCACGCATGTTGGAAGCGCCATTGTATGTGCTCCCTGGCAGTGGAAACACACAGACAGCAGGAGGTAAATTCAGCAGCTGGAGGAGGAGGACGATTGTGTGGCAGCAGGCAGTCAATGAGGCAGGCAGCGAGACGAGACATAATAGGCTGTGGTACCTAGCGGTGGTACCAGGCCGTAAATACAGAGCATGAGGTTCCAGACAGCGGTCGTGAAGCCCACATCATGTCCAATACACAACTGGGACAACACAGTTTTCAACCCGGACACCTCTAAAAATAATATCACACAGTATTAATAAAAAGTATATATAATTTTTTGGTTTTTTTAAAGAAATGCAGCTATTTTTGAGCGTAACAAATAGCTGGTGGCGCACGCATGTTGGAAGCGCCATTGTATGTGCTCCCTGGCAGTGGAAACACACAGACAGCAGGAGGTAAATTCAGCAGCAGGAGGAGGAGGATGAGTGTGTGGCAGCAGGCAGTCAATGAGGCAGGCAGCGTGACATAATAGCCCTGGTACCTAGCGGTGATACCAGGGCTGTAAATAAACACAGCAGGCAGGAGGTCCCAGACAGCGGTCGTGCAGCCCACATCGTGTCCAATACACAACTGGGACAACACAGTTTTAAACCCGGGCACCTCAGAAAAATTAAACCTTTTTTTTTTTTTTTTTTTTTTGGTTTATTTGTTTTGTTTTTACAACAAATTACACAGACAGATATAGCTATTGTTTGACGTAATAGTTGGTGGCAGAGTGGCAGCAGAAGGTAATTCTGTGTACCCTGGCAGTGGGAAACACAGACAGACAGCAGCAGCAGCAGGAGGAATGGAGGAGTAATGTGAGCAACTATTGTTTGACGTAATAGCTGGTGGCAGAGTGGCAGCAGAAGGAAATTCTGTGTACCCTGGCAGTGGGAAACACAGACAGACAGCAGCAGCAGCAGGAGGAATGGAGGAGTAGTGTGAGTGTGGCAGCAGGCCAGGCAGGCAGCGTGACATAATAACCCTGGTACCTAGCGGTGATACCAGGGCTGTAAATAAGCACAGCAGGCAGGAGGTCCCAGACAGCGGTCGTGCAGCCCACATCGTGTCCAATACACAACTGGGACAACACAGTTTTCAACCCGGGCACCTCAGAAAAATTAAACCTTTTTTTTTTTTTTTTTGGTTTATTTGTTTTGTTTTTACAACAAATTACACAGACAGATATAGCTATTGTTTGACGTAATAGCTGGTGGCAGAGTGGCAGCAGAAGGTAATTCTGTGTACCCTGGCAGTGGGAAACACAGACAGACAGCAGCAGCAGCAGGAGGAATGGAGGAGTAATGTGAGCAACTATTGTTTGACGTAATAGCTGGTGGCCGAGTGGCAGCAGAAGGAAATTCTGTGTACCCTGGCAGTGGGAAACACAGACAGACAGCAGCAGCAGCAGGAGGAATGGAGGAGTAGTGTGAGTGTGGCAGCAGGCCAGGCAGGCAGCGTGACATAATAGCCCTGGTACCTAGCGGTGATACCAGGGCTGTAAATAAACACAGCAGGCAGGAGGTCCCAGACAGCGGTCGTGCAGCCCACATCGTGTCCAATACACAACTGGGACAACACAGTTTTAAACCCGGGCACCTCAGAAAAATTAAACCTTTTTTTTTTTTTTTGGTTTATTTGTTTTGTTTTTACAACAAATTACACAGACAGATATAGCTATTGTTTGACGTAATAGCTGGTGGCAGAGTGGCAGCAGAAGGTAATTCTGTGTACCCTGGCAGTGGGAAACACAGACAGACAGCAGCAGCAGCAGGAGGAATGGAGGAGTAATGTGAGCAACTATTGTTTGACGTAATAGCTGGTGGCAGAGTGGCAGCAGAAGGAAATTCTGTGTACCCTGGCAGTGGGAAACACAGACAGACAGCAGCAGCAGCAGGAGGAATGGAGGGGTAGTGTGAGTGTGGCAGCAGGCCAGGCAGGCAGTGTGACATAATAGCCCTGGTACCTAGCGGTGATACCAGGGCTGTAAATAAACACAGCAGGCAGGAGGTCCCAGACAGCGGTCGTGCAGCCCACATCGTGTCCAATACACAACTGGGACAACACAGTTTTCAACCCGGGCACCTCAGAAAAATTAAACCTTTTTTTTTTTTTTGGTTTATTTGTTTTGTTTTTACAACTAATTACACAGACAGATATAGCTATTGTTTGACGTAATAGCTGGTGGCAGAGTGGCAGCAGAAGGTAATTCTGTGTACCCTGGCAGTGGGAAACACAGACAGACAGCAGCAGCAGCAGGAGGAATGGAGGAGTAGTGTGAGTGTGGCAGCAGGCCAGGCAGGCAGCGTGACATAATAGCCCTGGTACCTAGCGGTGATACCAGGGCTGTAAATAAACACAGCAGGAGGTCCCAGACAGCGGTCGTGCAGCCCACATCATGTCCAATACACAACTGGGACAACACAGTTTTCAACCCGGGCACCTCAGAAAAATTAAACCTTTTTTTTTTTTTTTTTTGGTTTATTTGTTTTGTTTTTACAACAAATTACACAGACAGATATAGCTATTGTTTGACGTAATAGCTGGTGGCAGAGTGGCAGCAGAAGGTAATTCTGTGTACCCTGGCAGTGGGAAACACAGACAGACAGCAGCAGCAGCAGGAGGAATGGAGGAGTAATGTGAGCAACTATTGTTTGACGTAATAGCTGGTGGCAGAGTGGCAGCAGAAGGAAATTCTGTGTACCCTGGCAGTGGGAAACACAGACAGACAGCAGCAGGAGGAATGGAGGAGTAGTGTGAGTGTGGCAGCAGGCCAGGCAGGCAGCGTGACATAATAGCCCTGGTACCTAGCGGTGATACCAGGGCTGTAAATAAACACAGCAGGAGGTCCCAGACAGCGGTCGTGCAGCCCACATCTTGTCCAATACACAACTGGGACAACACAGTTTTCAACCCGGGCACCTCAGAAAAATTAAACCTTTTTTTTTTTTTGGTTTATTTGTTTTGTTTTTACAACAAATTACACAGACAGATATAGCTATTGTTTGACGTAATAGCTGGTGGCAGAGTGGCAGCAGAAGGTAATTCTGTGTACCCTGGCAGTGGGAAACACAGACAGACAGCAGCAGTAGCAGGAGGAATGGAGGAGTAATGTGAGCAACTATTGTTTGACGTAATAGCTGGTGGCAGAGTGGCAGCAGAAGGAACTTCTGTGTACCCTGGCAGTGGGAAACACAGACAGACAGCAGCAGCAGCAGGAGGAATGGAGGAGTAGTGTGAGTGTGGCAGCAGGCCAGGCAGGCAGCGTGACATAATAGCCCTGGTACCTAGCGGTGATACCAGGGCTGTAAATAAACACAGCAGGAGGTCCCAGACAGCGGTCGTGCAGCCCACATCGTGTCCAATACACAACTGGGACAACACAGTTTTCAACCCGGGCACCTCAGAAAAATTAAACCTTTTTTTTTTTTTTTTTGGTTTATTTGTTTTGTTTTTACAACAAATTACACAGACAGATATAGCTATTGTTTGACGTAATAGCTGGTGGCAGAGTGGCAGCAGAAGGTAATTCTGTGTACCCTGGCAGTGGGAAACACAGACAGACAGCAGCAGCAGCAGGAGGAATGGAGGAGTAATGTGAGCAACTATTGTTTGACGTAATAGCTGGTGGCAGAGTGGCAGCAGAAGGAAATTCTGTGTACCCTGGCAGTGGGAAACACAGACAGACAGCAGCAGGAGGAATGGAGGAGTAGTGTGAGTGGGGCAGCAGGCCAGGCAGGCAGCGTGACATAATAGCCCTGGTACCTAGCGGTGATACCAGGGCTGTAAATAAACACAGCAGGAGGTCCCAGACAGCGGTCGTGCAGCCCACATCTTGTCCAATACACAACTGGGACAACACAGTTTTCAACCCGGGCACCTCAGAAAAATTAAACCTTTTTTTTTTTTTGGTTTATTTGTTTTGTTTTTACAACAAATTACACAGACAGATATAGCTATTGTTTGACGTAATAGCTGGTGGCAGAGTGGCAGCAGAAGGTAATTCTGTGTACCCTGGCAGTGGGAAACACAGACAGACAGCAGCAGTAGCAGGAGGAATGGAGGAGTAATGTGAGCAACTATTGTTTGACGTAATAGCTGGTGGCAGAGTGGCAGCAGAAGGAACTTCTGTGTACCCTGGCAGTGGGAAACACAGACAGACAGCAGCAGCAGCAGGAGGAATGGAGGAGTAGTGTGAGTGTGGCAGCAGGCCAGGCAGGCAGCGTGACATAATAGCCCTGGTACCTAGCGGTGATATCAGGGCTGTAAATAAACACAGCAGGAGGTCCCAGACAGCGGTCGTGCAGCCCACATCGTGTCCAATACACAACTGGGACAACACAGTTTTCAACCCGGGTACCTCAGAAAAATTAAACCTTTTTTTTTTTTTTTTGGTTTATTTGTTTTGTTTTTACAACAAATTACACAGACAGATATAGCTATTGTTTGACGTAATAGCTGGTGGCAGAGTGGCAGCAGAAGGTAATTCTGTGTACCCTGGCAGGGGGAAACACAGACAGACAGCAGCAGCAGCAGGAGGAATGGAGGAGTAATGTGAGCAACTATTGTTTGACGTAATAGCTGGTGGCAGAGTGGCAGCAGAAGGAAATTCTGTGTACCCTGGCAGTGGGAAACACAGACAGACAGCAGCAGCAGCAGGAGGAATGGAGGAGTAGTGTGAGTGTGACAGCAGGCCAGGCAGGCAGCGTGACATAATAGCCCTGGTACCTAGCGGTGATACCAGGGCTGTAAATAAACACAGCAGGAGGTCCCAGACAGCGGTCGTGCAGCCCACATCGTGTCCAATACACAACTGGGACGACACAGTTTTCAACCCGGGCACCTCAGAAAAATTAAACCTTTTTTTTTTTTTTGGTTTATTTGTTTTGTTTTTACAACAAATTACACAGACAGATATAGCTATTGTTTGACGTAATAGCTGGTGGCAGAGTGGCAGCAGAAGGTAATTCTGTGTACCCTGGCAGTGGGAAACACAGACAGACAGCAGCAGCAGCAGGAGGAATGGAGGAGTAATGTGAGCAACTATTGTTTGACGTAATAGCTGGTGGCGGAGTGGCAGCAGAAGGAAATTCTGTGTACCCTGGCAGTGGGAAACAAAGACAGACAGCAGCAGCAGCAGGAGGAATGGAGGAGTAGTGTGAGTGTGGCAGAAGGCCAGGCAGGCAGCGTGACATAATAGCCCTGGTACCTAGCGGTGATACCAGGGCTGTAAATAAACACAGCAGGCAGGAGGTCCCAGACAGCGGTCGTGCAGCCCACATCGTGTCCAATACACAACTGGGACAACACAGTTTTCAACCCGGGCACCTCAGAAAAATTTAAACTTTTTTTTTTTTTTGGGTTTATTTGTTTTGTTTTTTATAGAAAATTACACAGACAGATATAGCTATTGTTTGACGTAATAGCTGGTGGCAGAGTGGCAGCAGAAGGTAAATCTGTGTACCCTGGCAGTGGGAAACACAGACAGACAGCAGAAGGGCAGTACACAGCAGCCCACTGTAGGTGTAAAATGTGTGGCTGCAGGCGACGTAATAGTCAAAGTGAACCAGGCTGGCTTAGTGAGCAGGAGCCAGGAGGTGGTAAAGGGTGGTAAGGCACATTAACGATGGTTCTTCAGTTCATGTCCCCCTCTCGCCGACAACAGGGGCCAGGAACTCGCCTTCCACCCACGCCTGGTTCATCTTGGGAAACGTCAGTCTGTCCACAGACTTGTGAGACGGACTTGAGCATTTCTCGGTGACCACGCCACCAGCTGCACTGAAGCAGCGCTCGGACAGCACGCTGGAAGGGGGGCAGGACAGCACTTCCAGGGCGTACTGCGCCAGCTCGCTCCAGATCTCCAGGCGCTTGACCCAATACTCCATGGGATCAACAGGGGCATCGCTGTCAAGCCCGCTGTAGGACCCCATGTAGTCAGCCACCATTCGGGTCAGGCGCTGGCCGTGACCGGAGGAGGATGCTGCTGCATGCACCTCCTCTCTAGTCACTGCTGCCGGAGCCTCTACAGTCCTGTAGAGCTCGTTGCTGAGAGACAGCAGGTCTGTGGGGCGCTTGCTGCTGGATGCAGGCACCTGCTGCTGCCTCTGTGCTGGCTGGACAGTGGGGGTGGAAGGCTGGGGGAAGGCTTCCTCCAAGCGCTCAACAAGGGCCTGCTGCAAGCTCCTTATTTGTTGCGCTGGGTCTCCTCCTGCAGGCGGCAGGAACTGGCTCAACTTCCCCTTGAGGCGTGGGTCCAACATCATGCTGATCCAGATGTCCTCCCTCTGCTTCATCTGGATCACCCTGGGGTCCTTGCGCAGGCACGTCAGCATGTGCGCTGCCATTGGGAAGAGGCGGGCCACGTGTGCTGGCACATCGACGGCAGTGCTGTCCTCATCCTCCTCCTCTGCCTCCTCAGCCTCATCCTCTCTCCACCCCCGCACCAACTCAGCTGCGCTGTGCTGATCCCCCTCATCAGCAGCAAGGTCAGGGACCTCCACCAAGTCCTCCTCCTCCTCCCCCTCAGAGGTGGACTGTGCAGCTGCATGACGCTCCTGCTGGTCCAAGGCTGCCGCTCCCTGTTCCAGCAAAGCATCGAGGGCCCTGTTCAGCAGACAAACCAGGGGCACCCACTCGCAGACCATAGCATGGTCCCTGCTCACCATGTTAGTGGCCTGCAGAAAGGGAGCCAGCACTAAGCACACCTGCTGCATGTGCCTCCAGTCATCATCGGGGACGATGGACGGGATGTTGCTGGTCCTGTCCCTTCTCTGAGCGGCGGACACAGTGGCCAGGGCAAGGTACTGGTTGACAGCGTGCTTCTGTTCAACCAGACGCTCCAACATCGCCAGGGTGGAGTTCCAGCGAGTCGGAACGTCAAGGATCAGCCGATGGCGTGGCAGCTCCAGCTCCTTTTGCACGTCTTCCAGGCTCACACAGGCTGCAGCCGAGCGCCGGAAGTGATGCACAACGTTCCTTGCCTTTTCCAGCAGTTCGCCCATCCCCTGGTAGGTGCGCAAGAACTTCTGCACCACCAGGTTCAGCACGTGGGCAAGACAGGGGATGTGGGTCAGGTTTCCCCTGTCTATTGCGGCAACCAGATTGGCCCCATTGTTGGCCACCACCTCTCCGACTCTGAGGCCTCTGGGGGTCAGCCAAATCCTCTCCTGCTCCTGGAGTTTGGCCAACACATGGGTTTCCGTCAGTTTGGTCTTCCCAAGGCTGACCAAGTGCAGCAGCGCTTGGCAGTGGCGGGCCTTCACGCTGCTGCTGAGGCGGGGGGTTTGGCCAGGTGTGCCGGAGGATGGCAGAGGATCGGAGGAACCTGCTGCAGTTCCCCTGACCCTGCGGGGTGGCACCACCCACTGTGTTGCTGCTGCTGCTGTGCCCGCTGCTGCTCTCCCATCCTCACCCCCTTCCACCAAGCTGACCCAGTGGACAGTGAAGGACAGGTAGCGGCCTGTCCCGAAGCAGCTGCTCCAGGAGTCCATGGTGACGTGGACCCTTTCACCAACCGCGTGCTCCAGCCCTCGCTCCACATTGGCCATCACAAAGCGGTGCAGTGCAGGAATGGCCTTGCGGGCGAAGAAGTGTCTGCTGGGGAGCTGCCAGTCTGGGGCTGCACAAGCAAGCAGCGCACGCATGTCGCTCCCCTCCTGCACGAGCGTGTACGGCAGGAGTTGGGAGCACATGGCCCGTGCCAGCAAGCCGTTTAGCTGCCGCACGCGACGGCTGCTGGGAGGCAGAGCCCTAACCACCCCCTGGAAGGACTCGCTCAAAAGGTTCTGGCGTGGCCTTTTGCTGGCACGGGAATCAGCAGACACAGCAGAGGAGGCCACTGAGGACTGGCTGCCAGAACAGGCCTCAGTGTCGGCGGCAGGAGTTTCAGAGGGGGGAGGAGCAGTGCGTTTCCATACTCCTGCTGGTGCTGCTGGAGGAGCAGGAGGGCGGGTGGCTGCTGTTGCTGCTGCTGCTGCTGCTGAAGGCTGTGCAGAGATGGGTACGGTGCCACTGCCAGCACCAGAAGCCTTCAGCCTCTGGAACTCCTCATGCTGGTGGAAATGTTTCGCAGCAAGGTGGTTGATGAGCGAGCTGGTGCTGAACTTTAAGGGGTCTGCACCTCTGTTTAACTTCCGCTGACAGTGGTTGAAAGTGGCGTCCTTGCTGTACACTGTGGGCATGGTGAAAAAACGCCAGATTGGTGACAAAAACAACCCCCTACGGCCTGGAGCCGCTGCTGCCTGTCTCCCTGTGGTGGTTGGGGTGGGGGCTTGGGTGCAGCTGGTGGTGGTACTGGCAGATGCTGCTGCTGCTGAGCCTGAGACACCAGCAGGCTGTGGGACCTGCCTACTGCTGCCAATGCTTGCAATGATGCGCCTCCTTGCAAGGCCCACAAGCGCATCCTCCTCCTCCTCAGAGCTGCTGATGACGACATCCCCTGGAGCTGGTGGCACCCAGTCTTTGTCTGTCACCGTGTCATCATCATCCTCCCCCTCCTGAAACATGTCCTGCTGGGATGATGACCCCCCAAACTCCTCTCCTGATGCATGGATGGGCTGCTTGACTGTCGCCACAGTCTTGCTGTCCAATCCCTCCTCCCCCAAAGTGCCCATCAGCATCTCCTCCTCAAAATCGCCAACAACAGCAGACAATACCCTGATGGTGCCTGGGGTCAAAAAACTGCTGAGTGACAGGTCGGCGACTGACGGTGAACTGGCCTCCTCCCCAGGCCCTGCTGGGCGGCTGCTGCGAACAGGGGTGGTGGTGGTGGTGGTGGTGGTGAGGGTGGAGGCCTCGGATGCAGAGCTGATTGCGGGCTGCTCATCCTCTGTCATCAGTTGCACCACAGTGGCTGCATCCTTTTCCTCAATTGGACGTTTCCAACACGGCTGGAGGAAAATCGGAGCAGGTGCTACACGCTGCTGCTGTGTCTCTGCAGCGTGAGTTGCAGATGCTCCTGCTGGGCGGCGCCCAAGGCGTCCACGGCCAGTGGCTATAGGAGGAATGTTAGCCACTGACGCTGCTGCTGCGGAACTGTGCATGGTGGCGCGGCCGCGGCTTGCCACAATGCTGCTCCCTCTCCTCCTGATTCCTTTGCTGCCCTTCCCTTTGCCCAAACCGCGCTGGCTGCCACTTCCAGACATCTTAGATGTTTTGGGCGTAAACACAAACGTTTTTAAAAAGGGCGGGTGAAAAGTGGGGTACTTTAATGGAGTGGGTTTGTGGGTGAGGTGACACTAATCACTAAGTGATTAGATCGCTAAATGATTAGTACAGTACAAATACAAAATACAATAATCGGTAATCAGTAAGTGTGAACAGTGAACAGTGAGTGTGTCCCCTAGTACACTAACTAGAAAATACAATAATCAGTAGTAATCACTCAGATTCAGTAGAAGGAAATAGAGTGTGTGTACACTACAGACAGTGAGTGCACGCACGCGCACACACGCGCAGGAGCTAGCCTATGAACAGTGACTGAGTGAGTGTCCCTAGTACAGTAAGTAAGTAGTAACAGTCAGGAAGTACAACTAGAAATTACAATAATCAGATTCAGTAGTAATCACAAGGAAATAGAGTGTGTGTACACTACAGACAGTGCACGCGCACACACACGCAGGAGCTAGCCTATGAACAGTGACTGAGTGAGTGTCCCTAGTACAGTAAGTAAGTAGTAACAGTCAGGAAGTACAACTAGAAATTACAATAATCAGTAGTAATCACAAGGAAATAGAGTGTGTGTACACTACAGACAGTGAGTGCACGCACGCGCACACACGCGCAGGAGCTAGCCTATGAACAGTGACTGAGTGAGTGTCCCTAGTACAGTAAGTAAGTAGTAACAGTCAGGAAGTACAACTAGAAATTACAACTTAATCAGATTCAGTAATCAGTAGTAATCACAAGGAAATAGAGTGTGTGTACACTACAGACAGTGCACGCGCACACACACGCAGGAGCTAGCCTATGAACAGTGACTGAGTGAGTGTCCCTAGTACAGTAAGTAAGTAGTAACAGTCAGGAAGTACAACTAGAAATTACAATAATTAATCAGTAATCAGAAGGAAATAGAGTGTGTGTACACTACAGACAGTGCACGCACACACACACGGTCACACGCAGGAGCTATGAACAAACAGTGACAGTGAGTGTCCTAGTACAGTTATATAACTACAATACAAAATACAATCACTCAGTAGCTAGTAAAGGACAGCAGAAATACTGGTATAGATAAGAAATAAACTAACAGAGGACAGGAGAGAACAGCTGAGCTGCCCACACAGGCAGGCCCTGAGGCCTAAAGTTGTGTAAGCTTGCCTGCAGCAGCTGGCTCTCTAGTAACACACAAGCTACTAACTAAAATACAATGTCTATCTAACTAACAACAATATAGGTGTATATAGGAGGTGTATGTGAGCAAAAACGCTAGGTGAATGACCACAATAAAGCTCTTGCTAAGCCAAAGCACAAAGGAGCAGATCTCTCTCTGTACAAAGTCAGGCAAGGACGGAAAAACCTAACATGGCGGCCGCTATTTATAGGGTAGGGGCTGGCCAGGGTCCCCCTCAGTGATTGGCTGCTGTCAGAGGACCTGGGAGCCCTCTGATTGGCTCTGAGGACATCAATCTGGGCTATGACGCTATTCGAGCTCGGTATTCGAGCTCGAATAGCGCTGTTAGCTCGAATAGCGCGAATAGTGAATGTGCTATTCGAGTTCACTCGAATAGCCCATTCGAATATCTCCAGCTATTCGGAGCTCGAATACCGAGCTCGAATAGCTGAAAAAGAGCTCGAATATTCGAGCTACTCGAATATTCGAGCTCTGTTGAGCACCACTGGTTGATACAACACCTTCTGTCAGTGATCAAGGGGTACCATCCAGGCACATGCTGCTTCAGGTGCAGCCCACACTACCTGGCAGCCATTGTAGCCTCTCCAGCCCCCACCCATTCTTCTGGCAGCTCACACACTTCCATGCAGTCACCCTCAGCCAGGAAAATCATGAAAGCTGCAGAACAGCTTTACTACTACCTGGCGTTTCGGTGAACGCCAGGCAGTACCACAGGATCTCTGACTGCATTCTATGGATTTTGGATCTGCCACATGCCTAGTCTGAATCTGAAAGTTGAGACACAGCTCTAAAGGCTATCTCCTATGCAAAGCCTACCTCATCAGGTGAGGTCTATTTACTGAGCCATAGCCACCTTTAATTTACATATAGTGAGAATCCCCCTCTTTTTGTCACCTTCTACACTTTAGATTACAAAGACAAGCAGCACCTGTATTCTAAGTCACTGGATTGCCTTTCCACACCACTTTTCTCTGAATTTGTATATGCTGAAAAAAAGCTCCACAAGACGCCCCTGGACCATGGAGGCACCGGGTTACGAATATTTTTTTCCATGGTTTTTGTCCTCTAAACCTAGGTGCGTCTTATGGTCCGGAGCGTCTTATAGTCCGAAAAATACGGTAAGTAGCCAATCATTCACAGAATTGTTTGCGTCATACTTTGAAATATGAACAGAAAAAGTTTAAACTAGAATGAACGTAGCTTTTAGTAACTTAACAGAAGTATTCTCCACACATTTATATCAGTATGAATGCAGTTTCAAGTTAAATTTACTACAATTCATTTGCAGCAACTCAGCTTCCACTCATACTCGTGCTCCTTTAGTACAGATCAGCACAACATTTGACTTTTTACATTTCTCACCTCTTTTTTTAATTATGCTTTTTTGCATACATACATCAGCACACATATTTCTTGGGAGGACCCAGTAACTGTTAGTACATATTTTCAGACATGCTTCCATACTTTCAGTCAGGGGCATAACTACAAACCACCTGGCCCCCCCTGCAGAAATTCTGATGCCCAAGGGCTCGCTCAGGGCCATTTTGGGGGGCTGGAGGGGTTGTAGCAAGAGGCGAAGGCCATGGCCACACATCGGCAGGGAGAGGGGATGGTCTACAGGAAGCAGTGTCAGACACTAGTTCGATGAAAACCCGCAGTGGAATGCAGGAAGGTACGTGTATCTGCCGCCGCCCGCTGCCTGCACAGTCATTATTGATGCTGGAGGAGAGCACAGAGGGGACAGCCCAAGGTGAGGAGGGGGGAGGACCATCCCCCTCCCCGCCGATGTGTGGCCATGGCTTTCCCTTCATGCTGCGACCCCTCCAGCCCCCCAACACAGCCCTGGGGGGACCCCCGTGGGTGCAGGGTCTGCAGCCCCTATTGTTACGCCTCTGCTTTCAGTTAAACGAAACATTTAACCAGACTTATAAATGTGTGATCAATCAAGACTCACTGTAACAGACTCACTGTAACATACACACACCCTACAATAAGAAAGTTCACTCCAAATACTGTACCATTTATAAAATGACAGATATATATGTTATTTATTTCATTATCTTAAAACTTCTACAACAAGGAGTGGGAATAGTCGAGACTGTCAGGCTACAGTCTTGTCTATTTCTTCTTTGCACACCTATAGTCACACTTTTCATTCTCATCTACTATGAAGTCCATTTGTTTTTGTGGAGCCTCAGTACTATGTTCCTTTGGACCTCTTTCAGGTGTATTTTGGTCACATTTCTTGCAGTTTGCTATTTTCTTCTTTCTCCTCTAGGCCCTATTCCATTCATCTTTTTTCTTCTTGTTCTATCTTGTCTCTCCTTGGATTCCCTGGACCATTTGCACTCACCGCACCACAGTGTATTCATTGTGCCTCTTTTTTTTTTATAATTCTAGATACCAGCACGCACTTTGCTTCCCTTAGCAAGCTGGGAATAATACTCCTGAAGAAGTGAACATTACTGTGAGATTTGTTCATGAAACATGTTGAAAATTGTGTCATACTATTTTTTTAATACATGTGATGTTTAATTTATATACGGGTACTAGTATACAGTGTGAGCCAATTTATTGCTACAAACTGGTCACTGGTCAATTGGGGATAGAGATGGCTGAACGGTTCGCCCGCGAACTTGGTCGCGTGAACAAAGCTGGTTCGCGATCGAACAAGAACTTTATGCGAGTTTGACCCGTCCCCTATACTACATCATTGGGCTAAACTTTGACCCTCTACATCACAGTCAGCAGACACATGGCAGCCAATCAGGCTACACTTCCTCCTGGAGCCCCCCCCTCTATATAAGGCAGCTGCATCGGCCATTTCCTCAGTCTGTGTGTTGCTGTAGTGAGAGAAGGGAGAGGAAGCTGCTGCAGACATAGGGAAAGCTTAGTTAGGCTCTTGTAGCTTGCTGCTAGCTGATATATTTGTTAGCACCTCACCAAAACAGCTTTTTTCAGAGCTAATTTTCCTGTGAAGTGTTTTTTTTTGTGTGTGTGGCCCACTGCATGGCATTATACAGCCCTGTGTGTCGCAGCCATGTGCCAGGGCCAGCACATTCAGTGTATACCTTTTACTGGCACTGGAGCTGTGTGTGTGTGACATCTGCACATTGTATTGTGTAATACCACCAGTCCATGTATACCTGTACCTGGCTGTGACCGCACTAATTGTATTGTATAGCAGCAGTCAGTGTCACTGCATACATTTCCACTGGAACTGTTTGTGTGTGACAGCTGCACATTGTACTGTATTGTGTAATACCACTAGTCCATGTATACCTGTAGCTGGCTGTGACCGCACTAATTGTATTATATAGCAGCAGTCAGTGCATTCATTTCCACTGGAGCTGTGTGTGTGTGACAGCTGCACATTGTACTGTATTGTGTAATACCACCAATCCGTGAATACCTGTACCTGGCTGTGACTGCACTAATTGTATTATATAGCAGCAGTCAGTGCATTCATTTTCACTGGATCTGCGTGTGTGTGACAGCTGCACATTGTATTGTGTAATACCACCAGTTCGTGCATACCTGTACCTGGCTGTGACCGCACTAATTGTATTATATAGCAGCAGTCAGTGCATTCATTTTCACTGGAGCTGTGTGTGTGTGACAGCTGCACATTGTATTGTGTAATACCAACAGTCCATGCATACCTGTACCTTGCTGTGACCGCACTAATTGTATTATATAGCAGCTGTCACTGCATACCTTTTACAGCACCTGTGTGACAGCTGCACGTTGTTCTACCAGCAGTCACTGCATACCTTTTACTGCACCTGTGTGACAGCTGCCCATTATTATACCAGTTATACCATTGTTATACACATTGTTATACCAGTCTGTGCATACCTGTTAACTGCACCCGTGACCGCACATTGTATTATATACCAGCAGTCACTTTATACCTTTTACTGCACCTGTGTGACAGCTGCACATTTTTCTACCAGCAGTCACTGCATACCTTTTACTGCACTTGTGTGACAGCTGCACATTGTTCTACCAGCAGTCACTGCATATCTTTTCACTGCACCTGTGTGAGTGTGACTGCACATTGTATTAATCAAGTCAGTGCATACCTTTCATTTCATCCCCCCCAAAATGTACAAAACAGGCAGAGCCAGAAGCAGGCCACCCGGCAGGTCTGTTCGAGGTTGTGCTGTCATGATTTTGTGCGGCCCTGGACCAAAGTACAGTGTTCAGAAGGCACTTGCCATCAACCCCCAAGATTGTCAGGATGTAGTTGACTATTTAACACAGAACAACTTATCTTCCTCAGCTTCCGCATGGAACTGTGACATATCTTCCTCCTCATGCGCTGATTCTGGCACCCCACTTAACACTCAGTCGGCAGCCACCAAAGTGCCATCATCCCAGGGCTCAGCGGTGTGGCCATTTTTTTGTGTGTCTGCCTCAGATGAGAGCAATGCCATCTGTACTCTCTGCCACCAAAAATTGAGCCGTGGAAAGACCAAGACCCGCGTAGGGACAACTTCCTTACAAAGGCACATGATGACAAAGCACAAACTGCAATGGGATGGCCACCTGAGTAAAAGCAGCACACAAAAGCAAAGCCACACACCACAGTGGAAGATACCAGGCCGCAATTATTTCTCAAGAAAGGCGATACCCAAACTGTCCTGTGATGTTGAAAGGCAAGTGGTGTCATCTCTGGCACACAGCGTTGGGTCAAGAGTCCATCTAACCACGGAGGCCTGGTCTACAAAGCATGGTCAGGCCTGCCCAAAGATTAAGTCAGTCCCCACACACAGCATCTCTGCTTGCACGCCGTGTGACTGCCTGCCTCAAGACTAAGTTGGTCCCCAGTCCCCACACAGCATATCTGCCTGCAGGCCCCTTGACTGCCTTCTCCGCCACCACCAACAGGGTCCAGGACTCCAGGTGGATTCCTGAATTTTTAAGGCAGCGGCCGCTAACAAAACCAATAATAATTTTTCTGCTGCGTGTACATGCCTAATTTTTCTGGCTGCACCGCACTGCAACAACAAAACAAAAGGCATGTACATGTGTCAATTCCCCTTCGTGATCGTTACCTTGCTGCGGTGAAGGGGCTTGCGTATCACAATGAAGCAATGACCAGCTATATGAGTGTATAATAACCAAAAGACAAGATCATCTGTATGGGCAAATAATCAACAATAATAAGCAAGAATTAATGCTTGCATAATCTTTATTAAACACACTGAAAAAAGGATAAAAACAATTAAAATTGGGTGGCACCCATTGGAGGACACTGATACAAATCAATCAAAAAAGTTGTTGCACCAAATACAATGTGCAAAGTGCAGATAGTGTACTAAACAGAAATAACAAATGAATCAAAGCTAACACCTGAGTACCAATGATCAAAAGACATGTAAAAATGCAATGACGAGATGGAAAAAATTATAATGGAAGCAGACAGCAAAGCCAGTATCTGGGCATATAGAGACCTCTATAAAAATGTATCACAATGCTGGTTTCCCGCATGGAATAATAATGCCACAAGGATGCTGTGAAAAGGTAAGGTGCAGCCGAAAAAAAGCATGAATGTTTACCTGTTAGTACAGTATCAGTCAAATTGTCCCCCGGGTGCGCCCCTCCACGCGTATCGCGGCAACGCCGCTTTCTCAAGAGGTGTCGGTAATGTGCCCAGTGCGCATTGATATAGTCAGTAAGGAATCCCCGGGGGAAAGGTCAACAGCTGATAGAGCATGCGTGGCCACGCATGCACGCAGTGACGCCGCTCGTCTCACTTGGAGCGAGCAGCGCGCCTGCGTATACAGTCAAGGGGAAATAATATCATAATCACGCAGCAATAATATGCTAATATATAATATTGAGTAATTTAGTTATTGCAACATTCAGTGAAGAAATAAAGAGCATGAAAAACTTTAGAAACTACAAAGATCATACAAATATACATACAATAGACGAAATACTTAATCTATACAGACAAACTCCATCTAGTGGCCATATTACATAGTGTCCAAAATAAAAATTAAAAAATGATTACATACGTATGTGTATATGAACAGAGCTGCACATAAATGCAGAAAAGTGCAAGGAGTGTGGAAGACAAATATTTAAAGTGCAAGATGCATATAAGGTGCTGGAAAATGAACTTCTCAAGACGTCCAATAGAATCCATAGTCAGGAATTCTTGAAGTGTAAACAATTGGTGTTCATAGGTGTATATTCATCTAAAAAATATATGTATACATAATTCATACATTAATATCAGTTCCTTATCTTTAAGTGACAATGTGATACCAAAAATAAACTTAATGAAGAAAACGTGAATCAAACGTGATCATATCACAATATATAAAAAACTTTTACGGGTGAGACTGTACTCACTCAGCCTCACTCGTTATAATAGTGCTATGGTGAAATGGTCTGCTGTAACCAATAAAAACTGTGCCACACAGCATGAAATATTTTAAAGTGCAAAGTGCATTAAATAACTTTCCATACACACACTATTTACCTGTCACATGGTGGGTGTCGTCAATAAGATGATAATTATAAGAATATATAGGTGTACCCTAAAGTCCAGAAGAGTATAAATAATCTGAAAAAAGTATAAAAATATATATAGAAAGAGTAATCAATGCACTCATGTGCATAACAACGAGTAGATACAACACCAAACTCTGAAAAGCAAAAAATCTATAAAGAGCCACATATAGCAATGACAACGAGTGGGAACAACACCAAACTCTGAAAAACACAAAACATCTAAAGGGCCACATAGAGCAATCTAGAAGAGGGCATTAAAAGAGAGATATACAGAGAAATATGGCATGTAGATACAGAACACCCTGAGAATAACAACCAGCATCAAATAGGCTAGGGGTAGGAATAAAAAAATAAATAAATAAATAAAACCCCTTACTGTGGCAAGAAACAACCAAAGGAAAATTCCTCATTGAGTCCATGGGGACTGAGGGTGCCCATGTCATGTATCCACCTCAATTCACTTCTCAGTAGCCTGGTGGTCAAATCACCCCCCCTAATACTTTGTTTGATTTGTTGGAGCCCCACGAATCTCCAACCTTTGAGCGAAGAATTGTGGCTAAGGAGGGCATGTAAAGCCACTGGTGTTAGACGTTTCCCATCATCATAATCTCTCTTAGCAAGTTTAATTGTAGAAATATGTTTTTGCAGACGTAATTTAAGTGGATTTTTTGTTTGTCCAATATATTGTTTGGAGCATGGGCACTGCAACAAATATATAACTGATGAAGTTTTACAATTGATGAAATCAAAGATTGTGTACCTCCTCTGATTAGCAGAACTTACCACTTCCTTCGTAGGAGTCATAAGGCTGCAGACTGAACAATTACCACACGGAAAGCTTCCTTTGACACTTAACGATCTCTCGGGTCTTTGGTAGTGGCTCTTAGATAATATTGTTCTTAGTGTGGGTGCTCTTTTAGCAGTGATGCTAGGCCGATCTGTTAGAAAAGGACACAAATCATGATCACTCTTGATGATCTCCCAATGCTTCTGTACCACATTGAATAGTTCATTCCAATTATTATTGAAAGGCGTGATGAGACGGATAACATCCTGTTTACATCTACTCTTTGGAACCAGTAGCTTTGTTCTGGGTATAGCCCTTGCTCTTCTTATCGCTTTCTCCACAATTTTGCGGGGATAGCCCCTCCTGCGTAGCCTCGTCCTCAGTTGTGCTGCTTCTTGCTCAAATGCCAAATCTGTTGAGCAATTACGCTTCAACCTGATGAATTGACCAAATGGTATGTTATTCTTGGTCTTATTACTGTGATGTGAGTTATATTGTAATATACTGTTCACAGCCGTTGGCTTCCTATAAGTGGAGGTCACAATTCTCCCATTGGTATCTTTAGAAATTTTTAAATCCAAAAACTCAACTGTCAAGTCCGATATTTTATGTGTTAAATATATATTAAATTTGTTCTGGTTGAGTTTTTCGAGAAACTCAACACACAGCTCACGTGTCCCCTGCCAAATGATCAGGAGGTCGTCGATAAAACGAAACCAACCTATAATGTGTGGATGATAAATGGGTGGTGGGAGCGTGAGGTTGTTTGGGCCCCTGAAATGGAGATTTATCATCCACACATTATAGGTTGGTTTCGTTTTATCGACGACCTCCTGATCATTTGGCAGGGGACACGTGAGCTGTGTGTTGAGTTTCTCGAAAAACTCAACCAGAACAAATTTAATATATATTTAACACATAAAATATCGGACTTGACAGTTGAGTTTTTGGATTTAAAAATTTCTAAAGATACCAATGGGAGAATTGTGACCTCCACTTATAGGAAGCCAACGGCTGTGAACAGTATATTACAATATAACTCACATCACAGTAATAAGACCAAGAATAACATACCATTTGGTCAATTCATCAGGTTGAAGCGTAATTGCTCAACAGATTTGGCATTTGAGCAAGAAGCAGCACAACTGAGGACGAGGCTACGCAGGAGGGGCTATCCCCGCAAAATTGTGGAGAAAGCGATAAGAAGAGCAAGGGCTATACCCAGAACAAAGCTACTGGTTCCAAAGAGTAGATGTAAACAGGATGTTATCCGTCTCATCACGCCTTTCAATAATAATTGGAATGAACTATTCAATGTGGTACAGAAGCATTGGGAGATCATCAAGAGTGATCATGATTTGTGTCCTTTTCTAACAGATCGGCCTAGCATCACTGCTAAAAGAGCACCCACACTAAGAACAATATTATCTAAGAGCCACTACCAAAGACCCGAGAGATCGTTAAGTGTCAAAGGAAGCTTTCCGTGTGGTAATTGTTCAGTCTGCAGCCTTATGACTCCTACGAAGGAAGTGGTAAGTTCTGCTAATCAGAGGAGGTACACAATCTTTGATTTCATCAATTGTAAAACTTCATCAGTTATATATTTGTTGCAGTGCCCATGCTCCAAACAATATATTGGACAAACAAAAAATCCACTTAAATTACGTCTGCAAAAACATATTTCTACAATTAAACTTGCTAAGAGAGATTATGATGATGGGAAACGTCTAACACCAGTGGCTTTACATGCCCTCCTTAGCCACAATTCTTCGCTCAAAGGTTGGAGATTCGTGGGGCTCCAACAAATCAAACAAAGTATTAGGGGGGGTGATTTGACCACCAGGCTACTGAGAAGTGAATTGAGGTGGATACATGACATGGGCACCCTCAGTCCCCATGGACTCAATGAGGAATTTTCCTTTGGTTGTTTCTTGCCACAGTAAGGGGTTTTATTTATTTATTTATTTTTTTATTCCTACCCCTAGCCTATTTGATGCTGGTTGTTATTCTCAGGGTGTTCTGTATCTACATGCCATATTTCTCTGTATATCTCTCTTTTAATGCCCTCTTCTAGATTGCTCTATGTGGCCCTTTAGATGTTTTGTGTTTTTCAGAGTTTGGTGTTGTTCCCACTCGTTGTCATTGCTATATGTGGCTCTTTATAGATTTTTTGCTTTTCAGAGTTTGGTGTTGTATCTACTCGTTGTTATGCACATGAGTGCATTGATTACTCTTTCTATATATATTTTTATACTTTTTTCAGATTATTTATACTCTTCTGGACTTTAGGGTACACCTATATATTCTTATAATTATCATCTTATTGACGACACCCACCATGTGACAGGTAAATAGTGTGTGTATGGAAAGTTATTTAATGCACTTTGCACTTTAAAATATTTCATGCTGTGTGGCACAGTTTTTATTGGTTACAGCAGACCATTTCACCATAGCACTATTATAACGAGTGAGGCTGAGTGAGTACAGTCTCACCCGTAAAAGTTTTTTATATATTGTGATATGATCACGTTTGATTCACGTTTTCTTCATTAAGTTTATTTTTGGTATCACATTGTCACTTAAAGATAAGGAACTGATATTAATGTATGAATTATGTATACATATATTTTTTAGATGAATATACACCTATGAACACCAATTGTTTACACTTCAAGAATTCCTGACTATGGATTCTATTGGACGTCTTGAGAAGTTCATTTTCCAGCACCTTATATGCATCTTGCACTTTAAATATTTGTCTTCCACACTCCTTGCACTTTTCTGCATTTATGTGCAGCTCTGTTCATATACACATACGTATGTAATCATTTTTTAATTTTTATTTTGGACACTATGTAATATGGCCACTAGATGGAGTTTGTCTGTATAGATTAAGTATTTCGTCTATTGTATGTATATTTGTATGATCTTTGTAGTTTCTAAAGTTTTTCATGCTCTTTATTTCTTCACTGAATGTTGCAATAACTAAATTACTCAATATTATATATTAGCATATTATTGCTGCGTGATTATGACATTATTTCCCCTTGACTGTATACGCAGGCGCGCTGCTCGCTCCAAGTGAGACGAGCGGCGTCACTGCGTGCATGCGTGGCCACGCATGCTCTATCAGCTGTTGACCTTTCCCCCGGGGATTCCTTACTGACTATATCAATGCGCACTGGGCACATTACCGACACCTCTTGAGAAAGCGGCGTTGCCGCGATACGCGTGGAGGGGCGCACCCGGGGGACAATTTGACTGATACTGTACTAACAGGTAAACATTCATGCTTTTTTTCGGCTGCACCTTACCTTTTCACAGCATCCTTGTGGCATTATTATTCCATGCGGGAAACCAGCATTGTGATACATTTTTATAGAGGTCTCTATATGCCCAGATACTGGCTTTGCTGTCTGCTTCCATTATAATTTTTTCCATCTCGTCATTGCATTTTTACATGTCTTTTGATCATTGGTACTCAGGTGTTAGCTTTGATTCATTTGTTATTTCTGTTTAGTACACTATCTGCACTTTGCACATTGTATTTGGTGCAACAACTTTTTTGATTGATTTGTATCAGTGTCCTCCAATGGGTGCCACCCAATTTTAATTGTTTTTATCCTTTTTTCAGTGTGTTTAATAAAGATTATGCAAGCATTAATTCTTGCTTATTATTGTTGATTATTTGCCCATACAGATGATCTTGTCTTTTGGTTATTATGCAGTCTTTCTGCATCTGATGGGACACTTATCATGGTGTTATGTTTTTTATTTAGACTCAGCTGTTAGCTTGTCAGCTATATGAGTGTGTTGGGAGGCACACCTGACCCAATATAATAAGGTTGTTGCTTCATTGTGGACAAACCAAATTCGATCAGCTGGACAGTCACTGTTGTTTTGTCATTGAGCTACCTCAGCCCGACCATATGGGCTTGTAAACCGCCATCGCCTGCACTCTCGCCATGGTATGCACCAGTCCAGCACGGCCGTCACTACACAAACAGCTGTTTGCAGTCACTGTATACCTTTCACTGCATCTGTGTAACTTAACGTTGTATTATACCAGCAGTCAGTGCATACCTTTCACTGCATCTGTGTGAAAGCACATTGTATTATTATACCAGTCAGTGCATACCTTTCACTGCATCTGTGACTGCACATTGTATTATACCTGGCAGTCAGTGCATACCTTTCACTTGAATGGATGGCAGGCTTGCCCTCCATAACCGATTGTCGTTAAATAATTTCAAGGGTATTCGTCTCATCATTATATAGCAGGGCCTCGAAAGAGTCCTCCTGTATTGTTATTTTTTGTCACTACCTCCCTGAATCGGGACTTGCGTGCCGTGCCTGCTGCCTTCCTTGAATGTGTGGTGGTAGCCGTTCCTGCTCCTTTGCCCACAGCACAGCCAGATGTCCGTGCCGTGAAGGAAATCTTTGAGTGGAAGAAGCTACTGTCTGCCAGTCACCCTCTTGCCCAGCGTCTGACAGCTGGCTTGGCGGAACTGTTAGCTTGCCAGCTGTTACCATACCAGCTGGTGGACTCTGAGGCCTTCTGAAAATTTGTGGCGATTGGGACACCACAATGGAAGATACCAGGCCACAATAATTTCTTAAAAAATGCGATACCCAAACTGTACCGTGATGTTGAAAGGCAAGTGGTGTCATCTCTGGCACACAGCGTTGGGTCAAGGGTCCATCTGACCACAGATGCCTGGTCTGCAAAGCATGGTCAGGGCAGGTACATTACACACATTGGGTCCTTCCTTGGATGTGTGGTGGTAGCCGTTTCTCAGGCTCCCACTCCATACCAGAATCAAACCCTGATTCTTGGCCTGTTACCCGCCGTGATCACCATGGTACTGAGAAAGTACCAGGGAAAGTTTATCACACAGTTGAATGGATGCCAGACTTGCCCTCCATAACAGATTCTCGTTGAAGGTAATGAACAGACAGCAGAAAAAGTACCTAAAAAAATAGATGAAAGCTTTAACAATAGTAGAGAAAGAACCATCGAAAGTTGATAAGGCAGTCAGACATTACCTGACATCACTGAGGAAGAGCAATCTCGCCATTGTGTGCACCAGTCCAGCACGGCCATCACTACACAAACAGCTGTTTGCGGTGCGTTACACAGTGCGTTTGGTCTGTCAGTGTGAAGCAGTACACTAATTACACTACCTGCTGATCCATGCATACACACACAAGATGTTTTCCAGCACTTTAGGCCACAAATTTAGCATGCAATATGATTTCTGCCAATAACAATAATATTTCTATAGCGCTTTTCTCCCTGGGGACTCAAAGCGCTGTGACCCTGCATTATGCAGTCTCAAAGGCTAGGGAAAAGAGGTGAGTTTTTAGCTTTTTTTTTAAAAGCTGTCCAGAGAAGGAGCCTCTCGAACTGATTGTGGAAGTGAGTTCCATAGAGTAGGGGCTGCATAGGAAAAGGCCCGAGCACCAAATGTTAAGTGTATCCTGGGAATAACCAGCTTCATCTTGTTGGCAGAGCGGAGGGTGCATGGAGGGGCATAAAGTTCCAATAGATCCGCTATGTATTTGGGTCCCATGTGGTTTAGAGCCTTGAATGTCAGCAGGCACATCTTAAAATTGATTCTCCATTTTACTGGCAACCAGTGAAGAGTTTGCAGTACTGGGGTGATGTGTGAGCTGCAGGGGGCATTGGCTAGGAGTCTGGCTGCAGCATTCTGTACTAATTGTAAGGGGCGCAGAACCTTATCTGTAGATCCGATGAACAGGGCATTGCAGTAGTCTAGGTGGGAGGATACAAATGCATGAACAAGGGTAGGTAGGTCTTCAGCTGGGATAAGGTGTTTGATTTTCGCTATATTTCTTAGATGGAAGAAGGAAGACTTGACGACAGTTGATACCTGCTGTCTGAGTTTTAGATTTCCATCCAGGATCACCCCAAGGTTTCGCACAGTCTTTATACTGTACGGTATCTCCCCCAATTGCTAGTTGAGGTGGTGAGCGTTTTTAACTTTATCCATCATGTGTGGACCACCTACCACCAACACCTCTGTTTTGTCAAAGTTCAGCCCCAGCCAGCCAGCTGGTGTTCATCCAATTTTGTAAATCCACTAGACACACATTTATGGATGCTGATGGGTCTTGGGTGCCAGGCTTGAAGGACAGATACAGTTGTGTGTCATCTGCATAACAATGGTATCCTAGGCCATAGTTCTGGATTATTTTGCCCAGTGGGAGCATGTAGACTGCAAAGAGTAATGGTGATAGTACAGAACCCTGTGGAACTCCATAGGCAAGTGGCACTGGATTAGAGTAGTGTGTGCCCAGACATACTTGCTGTGTCCTGCCAGATAGGAAGGTCTGAAACCAGCTGAGAACAGTACCCTTTAGGCCACAGTAATTCTTCAGTCGCTGGATAAGTATTTCATGATCCACAGTATCAAATGCTGCAGACAAGTCAAGAAGAATCAGAATTGAGCAATCACCCTTGTCCCTTGGAGTAAGTATATCATTCATTACTCTGACTAATGCCGTTTCAGTGCTGTGCCTTTTCCTGAATCCTGACTGAAAAGTATCAAAGTTGTTGTTATCTGTAAGCCTGGCTTCTAGCTGGTTGGTGACTGCTTTCTCTATAACTTTTGATAGGAATGGTAAGTTCGCCACAGGTCTGTAGTTGGTCACAGAATCAGGATCTAGTGATGGTTTCTTCAAGAGGGGTTTTATGATAGCTTTCTTTAGTTCTTCAGGGAAAAGTCCACTTTGCAAGGAGCACTGAGTGATTTTGTGAAGTGCTGGCCTGATCAGCTCTGGGCACTGCATTAAGGATCCAGTTGGGCCAGGATCCAGGTCGCAGGTAGTGGGGCGGAGACTTTGAATGAGAATTCCAAAATCTTCTACACTCAGAGTGTCAAAGACTTGCCATGGTGGTACGGTAGTAGGCATATGCAAAGTCCAGTGGTCAATTGATGTTGTTGGTGTAATGCTGGCACGGATGGTAGACACCTTGTTTGTGAAGAAGGCAGAGATCCGTTTTAGGGATCATAACCATGCTGTGTGTCAAATCCTGATTTTTCCCCGGGACTTTTGGCATGTATCTCACTCTGCCATGCCCCCCTCCAGGTGTTAGACCCCTTGAAACATCTTATCCATCACTTTTATGGCCAGAATTAGTGTTTGAAGTTTTGAAAGTTCGTCTGCCCATTGAAGTCTACTGCGGTATGCAAAGTTTGCAGGTTCACGAACCTAAAATCGGAGGTTTGAGCCATCTCCAATTGGGGATACTTACCCCGTGGGTTGGTTTCTTATATATACATGAGACAAATGATATCTACATAAACTGTTTATTCTGCAAAGTTTTAAGAGGCGATACGTGCCAATATTTGCATTGTATTTACAATTTTAATATGTTTGTATTAATAAAGTGTATAAGGTTTTAACCTGATATGTAGATGACCTGAATCATTACTTATTTCCCTCTACAAATGTATTAAAAACTACCTGATAAATCCTTAGCCTCATCAATATGTGAGGAACGTTATTCAGAATAAGATTCACAGCATAAAAAAAGAGCAGAGATGAAATGGGGGGGGGGGGGGGGGGGGGACTAAACAAAACAAAAAAACCTTTACATATTATCACCAAAACAAGGTAGGTGGACTCAAAGTATTTTGTCAGCTTTGTATTAAGTAGTATTTAAAAAAAATGCACAGTTAGCTGGTCAAATACAGTATGAGGCCAAATTATATAGAAGGCGATATAGGGGGATTGTGACGTGCTCTGTTATGTTCACCTACTTACAGAACGTATGTCTGTAAGTTTATCTCTGGCTGGATAATGTAATTTAAGGGGTTAAAGGAAGCAGTGATGAGCGACGGATGAAATCCGAATGACTTTCATTCCGATTTCGCCCTCTTAATTAACGCAGCTGAGTGGGTGGGCGAGGGGGTTAAACTTGCCTAGCATATGTCTTCTTTCATCCATCCCATGCCGCTTCCCACGCTGCACTCCAAAGCTGCAGTCACATGACTACAAACACTTCCTCTTTCAACCTGGAAGGAGGAGGTGTTTGTAGTCATGTGACCGCGGCTTGGAGTGCAGCGTGGGAGGTGCCGTGGGACGGATGAAAGAAGACGCATGCTAGGCAAGTTTAACCCCCTCGCCCACCCACTCAGCTGCGTTAATTAAGAGGACGAATTCGGAACAAAAGTCATTCAGATTTCCTCCGAACAAAATCCGGAGAGCCTCACTAAAAGGGAGTCTGAAGGGAAAATAAAAAACAAATACCTAAGGAGAGAGAAGGCTCTGGGTCCAATAGAGCCTTCCCATTCTCCTACCAATCTCCTCGTTCCCCTGCAGACTCCCGTTAGCAGTCCACGACCAGTAGGGCTTCGGCAGTCTTCGAAAGCATTCGGGCTTCTGAAAACGGGCCGCTCCATACTGCACACGCTCTCCTGCACTCGTGTGTATGCAATACAGAAGCACTCGGAAGTCTGACGAAGTCTCCCGCAGCAGGAGATTCAAATAGAAGAGCCTGAAAGGTAACGAGGACACCGGGAGGAGAATGGGAAGGCTTTATAGCACCCAGGGCCTTCCCTCTCCTTAGGTGAGTATGTGTTTTTTATTTTTATTTAAGCTTCAGACTTGCTGTAAGAGCCTGTTTCCACTAAACGTGGTGCTATCATCACATGGCACCGCACCACATTTAAACTGCAGCTCCCGTTAGTCAATGGAACAGTTTCCATTGAGGCTAATTTTCCCACGCACGGCGGTGCAATGCGTAGCTTGAGAAATTACAGGTAGCACGCTGCAGATTTCCACAGCACACATTGGAGTCACAATTGCCGCTAACAGGAAGCCACATGACGTTGAATCCGGTTGTTCTGACGACAACCTGAAGTACCTGTGGGGGGATGCCTCTGACACAGGAGACCTGGGCTCAAATCTCAGCTCTTTCTGTTCAGTAAGCCAGCACCTATTTGGCAAGGAGGCCTTGGGCAAGACTCCCTAGCACTGCTACTGCCTATAGAGCGCATCCTAGTGGTTGCTGCTCTGGTTCTTTTAGTCCACCAGGAGAAAAGCGCAATATAAATGTTGTCTGTCTGCAGGTCGCGGGAATGACCCAACCCCATTCTAAAAACACTTAAAACATAAAGCACTTATAACAACCATAATATTTAATTTACTATACATCAACATACATGGTGTAAACACAGCATGTATGGCATACAGTACGGCTTTCACTCAATTTCTATTGGGATATCAGATCTCTTCCCCTTAGGAATCCCAGATTCCTTTACTCTCGGGATGCTCTATCAGAGCGACCACCGGGGTTCAGGCAATCCATGCAAACAGAATAGGGTAGTGATTGAAAAATTGAATTACTTGCCCAATACTGTTGTAAATGGATCCCATGATTCTGACACCAGCTGAAAGAACTCAACTTTGTGGCCTCCCCCCTCAGACTCCCAAGATGCCGAAATACTGTCTTATCTGTTCAGGAAAGCATCGAGCTAGCACCCTCTAATGCACGTCCTATACTCTGGCTTATCCACCTTCAGGGTCCAGTATATATACACTTTCAGACAAGCAAATGCAAATAGAGATACTGTTTCAGTTTACAACTTTACCACGGGACAAAGTTCATTCAGGAAATATTCAATCAACATGATGGAGTGTTGCTTCCCCTAAAGTAAACTAAGCACCATTTTTAGCACATAGGGCATCTCAATAGCACATTAAAAATGCATGCCAACAATGTGGATTATTATTACAAAAAAAAACAACTTTCACTTTTACCTTTTCTTGTTACATTTGAAGTGTAGCAGAGGTTTTATTCGCCTTCTTAAGCCGGATTTCGCGACCACAGAGGTTTCAGACAGCTAAGGACTAATATAATTGTATTATTGCACACATAAACAAGAAGTAAACAATACCTTTATAATCATCGGGGGGGGGGGGGGGGGGTTGGTAATAGGACAATTGCTTCAAAGAGTTTATCCAGAAGGGAGGTGTGAAGATAGCATCTGTGACTTCTGTAAATAAGGAGGTGAGAAGGGGAGGGGGAACATTGGCAATGCCTATAACTATTACAACCCAAGAGAAATTCCAGGGAAAGAAAGGGTGCTTAGTTCCCTTTAAGTGGCCAGCTGCTATACAAGTGTGAGGTAAAGTAATTGTAACATGTTTGCATTCACATGTGAAAGTTACAAGTAGAAAGCATTGGCCAATAGAATACAGTTTCAGTAGGGTGTCATTCCCAGTCATGCAAAGTTGACAATAGACAGCTCCGCAGCTCTGAGGCCTGGTTCACACTGGGCGCTTTGGTAGCGTTTTGCTGATCACCAGTGATCAGCACAACACTACCGCTAATGGATCCCTATGGATACATTCTCACTGCAGCGATTGCGATTGGAAGCAAACGTGCCGCATGCAGAGCTTTGGGGGCGATTGCGTTGTGATCCTCCTTCTATTGCATGAGAATCACAATCGCAAACCGTGGAAGAATGTGAAATTTGAATTAGGCCTGAGGGGATAAATGGATTAAGTTTGTCCAAGGATCTATTTGAAGTGACACATCTGTTCCTTCATTGTAGTTAAAGGAGATACTAATCTGGTCCCTTATTCATATTGAATGAATTTACAATATTAGGAAATCAAATAATGAATAACTTACAAGACCTAAACTGCCATCCTAGCGATCAGATCCGATAGCTACAGAGGCGTAGATTGGGCCGTCTGCTACTTGCCTGACTAATAATGATAAAGGCACATGTGTTCAGCTGGGAAGAGCAGAAGAACGTATTGTGAGGTGTTTCATAGCAGCAGCACTCCGTATGTAACTGGGAAGGATGAAACATGGGAAAAGGGATTTCCTGCATGTACAGTGGGTTGCAAAAGTATTCGGCCCCCTTGAAGTTTTCCACCTTTTGTCATATTACTGCCACAAACATGCATCAGTTTTATTGGAATTCCATGTGAAAGACCAATACAAAGTGGTGTATACGTGAGAAGTGGATCGAAAATCATACATCATTCCAAACATTTTTTACAAATAACTGCAAAGTGGGGTGTGCGTAATTATTCAGCCCCCTGAGTCAATACTTTGTAGAACCACCTTTTGCTGCAATTACAGCTGCCAGTCTTTTAGGGTATGTCTCTACCAGCTTTGCACATCTAGAGACTGAAATCCTTGCCCATTCTTCTTTGCAAAACAGCTCCAGCTCAGTCAGATTAGTTGGACAGCGTTTGTGAACAGCAGTTTTCAGATCTTGCCACAGATTCTCGATTGGATTTAGATCTGGACTTTGACTGGGCCATTCTAACACATAGATATGTTTTGTTTTAAAGTGAACCTAAAGCCGATAAAAAAAAATGAGATTAACTCACCTGGGGCCTCCCTCAGCCCCCTGCAGCCGATCGGTGCCCTCGCAGCTCCGCTCCGATGTCCCAGGACCCGCCGGTGAGCACTTCCGGTTTCGCTGTCACCGGCCGACAGGCATGGGAACGCGAGTGATTGTTCGCGTTCCCAGCCTGTATATCGCCCCCTATGCTGCTATTGCGGCCTCTGGCCTATCGGCTTTAGGTTCACTTTAACCACTTCAGGACCACAGTCTTTCTACCCCTTAAGGACCAGGCACTTTTTTTCCATTCAGACCACTGCAGCTTTCACGGTTTATTGCTCGGTCATACAACCTACCACCTAAATGAATTTTACCTCCTTTTCTTGTCACTAATAAAGCTTTCTTTTGATGCTATTTGATTGCTCCTGCGATTTTTACTTTTTATTATATTCATCAAAAAAGACATGAATTTTGGCAAAAAAATGATTTTTTTAACTTTCTGTGCTGACATTTTTCAAATAAAGTAAAATTTCTGTATACATGCAGCGCGAAAAATGTGGACAAACATGTTTTTGATTAAAAAAAACCCATTCAGTGTATATTTATTGGTTTGGGTAAAAGTTATAGCGTTTACAAACTATGGTGCCAAAAGTGAATTTTCCCATTTTCAAGCATCTCTGACTTTTCTGCGCACCTGTCAGGTTTCATGAGGGGCTAAAATTCCAGGATAGTACAAATACCCCCCAAATGACCCCATTTTGGAAAGAAGACATCCCAAAGTATTCAGTGAGAGGCATGGTGAGTTCATAGAAGATTTTATTTTTTGTCACAAGTTAGCGGAAAATGACACTTTCTGACAAAAAAAAAAAGTTTCCATTTCTTCTAACTTGCAACAAAAAAAAATGAAATCTGCCACGGACTCACTATGCTCCTCTCTGAATACCTTGAAGTGTCTACTTTCCAAAATGGGGTCATTTGTGGGGTGTGTTCACTGTCCTGGCATTTTGGGGGGTGCCTAATTGTAAGCACCCCTGTATAGCCTAAAGATGCTCATTGGACTTTTGGCCCCTTAGCGCAGTTAGGCTGCAAAAAAGTGCCACACATGTGGTATTGCCGTACTCAGGAGAAGTAGTATAATGTGTTTTGGGGTGTATTTTTACACATACCCATGCTGGGTGGGAGAAATATCTCCATAAATGACAATTGTTTTATTTTTTTTACACACAATTGTCTATTTATAGAGATATTTCTGCCACTCAGCATGGGTATGTGGAAAAATACACCCCAAAACACATTATACTACTTCTCCTGAGTACGGCGATACCACATGTGTGGCACTTTTTTGCACCCTAACTGCGCTAAGGGGCCCAAAGTTCAATGAGTACCTTTAGGATTTCACAGGTCATTTTGAGAAATTTCGTTTCAAGACTACACCTCACGGTTTAGGGCCCCTAAAATGCCAGGACAGTATAGGAACCCCACAAATTACCCCATTTTAGAAAGAAGACACCCCAAGGTATTCCGTTAGGAGGATGGTGAGTTCATAGAAGATTTTATTTTTTTGTCACAAGTTAGCGGAAATTGATTTTAATTGTTTTTTTTCACAAAGTGTCATTTTCCGCTAACTTGTGACAAAAAATAAAATCTTCTATGAACTCACCATACTCCTAACGGAATACCTTGGGGTGTCTTCTTTCTAAAATGGGGTCATTTGTGGGGTTCCTATACTGCCCTGGCATTTTAGGGGCCCTAAACCGTGAGTAGTCTTGAAACCAAATGTCGCAAAATGACCTGTGAAATCCTAAAGGTACTCATTGGACTTTGGGCCTCTTAGCGCACTTAGGGTGCAAAAAAGTGCCACACATGTGGTACCGCCGTACTCAGGAGAAGTAGTATAATGTGTTTTGGGGTGTATTTTTACACATACCCATGCTGGGTGGGAGAAATATCTCTGTAAATGACAATTGTTTGATTTTTTTTTACACACAATTGTCCTTTTACAGAGAGATTTCTCCCACCCAGCATGGGTATGTGTAAAAATACACCTCAAAACACAATATACTACTTCTTCTGAGTACGGCGATACCACATGTGTGACACTTTTTTGCAACCTAGGTGCGCTAAGGGGCCTAACGTCCTATTCACAGGTCATTTTGAGGCCTTTGGATTCTAGACTACTGCTCACGGTTTAGGGCCCCTTAACCACCCTGGCGTTCTGATAAGATCGCCAGGGAGGCTGCGGGAGGGTTTTTTTTTAATAAAAAAAAAACTATTTCATGCAGCCAACTGAAAGTTGGCTGCATGAAAGCCCACTAGAGGGCGCTCCGGAGGCGTTCTTCCGATCGCCTCCGGCGCCCAGAATAAACAAGGAAGGCCGCAATGAGCGGCCTTCCTTGTTTTGCTTAGATCGTCGCCATAGCGACGAGCGGAGTGACGTCATCGACGTCAGCCGACGTCCTGACGTCAGCCGCCTCCGATCCAGCCCTTAGCGCTGGCCGGAACTTTTTGTTCCGGCTACGCTGGGCTCAGGCGGCTGGGGGGGACCCTCTTTCGCCGCTGCTCGCGGCGGATCGCCGCAGAGCGGCGGCGATCGGGCAGCACACGCGGCTGGCAAAGTGCCGGCTGCGTGTGCTGCACTTTATTTGAAGAAAATCGGCCCAGCAGGGCCTGAGCGGCAGCCTCCGGCGGTGATGGACGAGCTGAGCTCGTCCATACCGCCAGGCTGGTTAAATGCCAGGGCAGTATAGGAACCCCACAAGTGACCCCATTTTAGAAAGAAGACACCCCAAGGTATTCTGTTAGGAGTATGGTGAGTTCATAGAAGATTTTTTTTTTGTCACAAGTTAGCGGAAAATGACACTTTGTGAAAAAAAAAAAACAATACATATCAATTTCCGCTAACTTGTGACAAAAAATAAAATCTTCTATGAACTCATCATACACCTAACAGAATACCTTGGGGTGTCTTCTTTCTAAAATGGGGTCACTTGTGGGGTTCCTATACTGCCCTGGCATTTTACGGGCCCAAAACTGTGAGTAGTCTGGAAACCAAATTTCTCAAAATGACTGATCAGGGGTATAAGCATCTGCAAATTTTGATGACAGGTGGTCTATGAGGGGGCAAATTTTGTGGAACCGGTCATAAGCAGGGTGGCCTCTTAGATGACAGGATGTTTTGGGCCTGATCTGATGGATAGGAGTGCTAGGGGGTGACAGGAGGTGATTGATGGGTGTCTCAGGGGGCGGTTAGAGGGGAAAATAGATGCAATCAATGCACTGGGGAGGTGATCGGAAGGGGGTCTGAGGGGGACCTGAGGGTTTGGCCGAGTGATCAGGAGCCCACACGGGGCAAATTAGGGCCTGATCTGATGGGTAGGTGTGCTAGGGGGTGACAGGAGGTGATTGATGGGTGTCTCAAGGTGTGATTAGAGGGGGGAAATAGATGCAAGCAATGCACTAGCGAGGTGATCAGGGCTGGGGTCTGAGGACGTTCTGAGGTGTGGGCGGGTGATTGGGTGCCCGCAAGGGGCAGATTAGGGTCTAATCTGATGGGTAACCGTGACAGGTGGTGATAGGGGGTGATCGATGGGTAATTAGTGGGTGTTTAGAGGAGAGAAGAGATGTAAACACTGCACTTGGGAGGTGATCTGATGTCGGATCTGCGGGCGATCTATTGGTGTGGGTGGGTGATCAGATTGCCCGCATGGGGCAGGTTAGGGGCTGATTGATGGGTGGCAGTGACAGGGGGTGATTGATAGGTGATTGACAGGTGATCAGTGGGTTATTACAGGGAATAACAGATGTAAATATTGCACTGGCGAATTGATAAAGGGGGGTCTGAGGGCAATCTGAGCGTGTGGGCGGGTGATTGGGTGCCCGCAAGGGGTAGATTAGGGTCTAATCTGATGGGTAACAGTGACAGGTGGTGATAGGGGGTGATTGATAGGTGATTGATGGGTAATTAGTGGGTGTTTAGAGGAGAGAATAGATGTAAACAATGGATTTGGGAGGTGATCTGATGTCGGATCTGCGGGCGATCTATTGGTGTGGGTGGGTGATCAGATTGCCCGCAAGGGGCAGGTTAGGGGCTGATTGATGGGTGGCAGTGACAGGGGGTGATTGATGGGTGGCAGTGACAGGGGGTGATTGATAGGTGATTGACAGGAGATCAGTGGGTTATTACAGGGAATAACAGATGTAAATATTGCACTGGCGAATTGATAAAGGGGGGTCTGAGGGCAATCTGAGCGTGTGGGCGGGTGATTGGGTGCCCGCAAGGGGTAGATTAGGGTCTAATCTGATGGGTAACAGTGACAGGTGGTGATAGGGGGTGATTGATAGGTGATTGATGGGTAATTAGTGGGTGTTTAGAGGAGAGAATAGATGTAAACAATGGATTTGGGAGGTGATCTGATGACGGATCTGCGGGCGATCTATTGGTGTGGGTGGGTGATCAGATTGCCCGCAAGGGGCAGGTTAGGGGCTGATTGATGGGTAGCAGAGACAGGGGGTGATTGACTGGTGATTGACGGGTGATTGACAGGTGATCAGGGGGGATAGATGCATACAGTACACGGGGGGAGGGGTCTGGGGGGGGGGGGGTCTGGGGAGAATCTGAGGGGTGGGGGGGTGATCAGGAGGGGGCAGTGGGCAGGGGGGGGATAAAAAAAAAATAGCGTTGACAGATAGTGACAGGGAGTGATTGATGGGTGATTAGGGGGGTGTCTGGGTGCAAACAGTGGTCTGGGGGGTGGGCAGGGGGGGGTCTGAGGGGTGCTGTGGGCGATCAGGGGGCAGGGGGAGGAAAATCAGTGTGCTTGGGTGCAGACTAGGGTGGCTGCAGCCTGCCCTGGTGGTCCCTCGGACACTGGGACCACCAGGGCAGGAGGCAGCCAGTATAATAGGCTTTGTATACATTACAAAGCCTATTATACAATGTAAGTGCGGCGATCCGGGTGCTAGTAACCCGCCGGCGCTTCCGAACGGCCGGCGGGTTACTACGAGCGGTGGGCGGAGCCAGTCCCCGGCGGCTGATCGCGTCACGAATGACGCGATCGCCGCATAACCACTCCCGCAGCCGCCCCCGCCGATGGGCGTATTGCGGTCGTTTGGGCCCGGACTTTGCCGCCGCCCATCGGCTGGGGGCGGTCCTTAAGTGGTTAAACCATTCCATTGTTGCCCTGGCTTTATGTTTAGGGTCATTGTCCTGCTGGAAGGTGAACTACCGCACCAGTCCCAAGTCTTTTCCAGTCTCCAAGAGGTTTTCTTCCAAGTTTGCCCTGTATTTGGCTCCATCCATCTTCCCATTCACTCTGACCAGCTTCCCTGTCCCTGCTGAAGAGATGCACCCCCCGAGCATGATGCTGCCACCACCATATTTGACAGTGGGGATGGTGTGTTCAGAGTGATGTGCAGTGTTAGTTTTCCGCCACACATAGCGTTTTGCATTTTGGCCTCATCTGACCAGAGCACCTTCTTCCACATGGTTGCTGTGTCCCCCCCACATGGCTTGTGGCAAACTGCAAACGGGACTTCTTATGCTTTCTGTTAACAATGCCTTTCTTCTTGCCACTCTTCCATAAAGGCCAACTTTGTACAGTGCATGACTAATAGTTGTCCCATGGACAGAGTCTCCCACCTGAGCTGTAGATCTCTGCAGCTCGTCCAGAGTCACCATGGGCCTCTTGACCGCATTTCTGATCATTGCTTTCCTTGTTCGGCCCGTGAGTTTAGGTGGACGGCCTTGTCTTGGTAGGTTTACAGTTGTGCCATACCCCTTCCATTTCTGAATAATCGCTTGAACAGTGCTCCGTGGGATGTTCAAGGCTTTGGATACTGCCTGGTACCCCCTTTACGGGGACCCTCCTCAAAGTATTACTGTTGCATCAAACACTCATACTTCTCAGGTGTCCAGAGGTTAGAGATATATCTGATTATCGGTGATACTGCAGATCATCAATAATCGGATATATATCTGTATTCTCGGTGATACTGCAGATCACCGGTAATCAGACCCTCTCTGTGTTACACCGATCATTACAGTATGGCCATACTGTTCTCCACTATACTCAAAAGGTTTCCTTACTATATACCGCCCATCAACCGGTGATGATGTATCTAGGTATCCCACAGAACTCAATACAATACAACAGGATATGTTTACTCTTGGCTAAAACCGGCATCGCAACCACAAGGGAAACCACATTGCAAGCCCAGGTAAGGTCCAAATAGGAGACAGCCTGGGGGTAATCTCTCTGGGGCTGGCACATCTTCATCAGATGGGGCACCCACTTCAAGGGAAAATTCCCCAAACCGCCCCCAAGGAGGAGGAAGTGGAGAGGTGGGCGCAAGGTATAGGCGGTGCACCCAAAGGGAAACCTCCCCGCAATGGGATGAACCTCAGGCCAAGGAAGAGAACTTAAGTGGCCCATCCCTAGTGGTAAATATCTCTTCATATGTACTATCAGATATAGAAGAGAAGGTGCTTAATTATGGCTTGTCCTTTAGCCCTACTCATTTGCCTAACTTTTTCAAACTAGAACAAGATTTGTAAAGATTTTTCCGTTCTATCAAACTGAAACATTTTTTTTAGCAATTTGCCCCCTAGTGTCACCTTTGAGGGCACTAGATCGGAAGTTGATGACTGTTTTCTTCTTAGAAACTCTGGTCTGTGGAATAAGAGCAATTGTATGCCTTCTAGCCATGCACTGTTTGATGCATACATAGTTAAAGTGACTGCTGATGTGGATAGTATTGAGCAGGACTTTAAAAGGGGTCAATTTCGTGTTGCACATAACTTGACTTGGTCTGAAAATGAAGCCCTTAGATTGTTGCAGAATAATACTGAGATTGTCGTGTGCCCTGCTAACAAAGGAGGTACTGTTATCGATTGTAATAATACGGTGTAATATGATTATGAGTAAGAAATTATGCGCCAGTTAACTGATACTGCTGTTTATGTAGTTTTGGAGAGCGATCCCTTACCTGGTATACAGAGAACAATTTTGAAGGTGTTGCAAGATGCATTGTTGAGAAATGTGATTGATGAGGATCTGTTTAAATTTCTTCAATAAGACAATCCCACCATGCCACATATCTATATTTTGCCAAAAATTCACAAGACTTTAATTTGCCCTCCTGGGAGACCCATAGTGGCGGGGGTGGGATCGGTCTTCGTCCCTTTGGCTCGTTTTTTGGATAAAATCCTGCAACCTATTGTTTTGTCCCGGGATTCCTATTTGAGGAACACTGACATGTTTCTCACTAAACTTAGGCATCTGCCACCTCCAGGGGATGATGTCATTCTGGTCACTCTGGATGTAGAGAGCCTCTACACCTCCATCCCACATGATGAGGGTGTAGAGGCTGTTGACAGGTATTTCATGATGCAGACAGATCGCACAACTGATCAAAGTAAATTTCTGGTAAGATTGCTAGAGATTGTGTTGTAGTCTAATTATTTTGAATACAGTGGCACCTTCTATGGACAACGTTGGGGCACAGCTATGGGCTTAAATGTGGCCCTTTCCTATGCAAACCTATGTTTGGGTCTGTTTGAGGAGACCATTGTGTACCTCAACCCCATTTTCCACCAGCACTCAATGTGCTGGTGATTTTATAGAGGGGGCCATGTGAGAGCCTGGACGAGTTTATAGTGCAGGTACATCAGCAATGCCCCTATATTCGGCTCACAGCCCATGTAGATTTAACTAGTGTCCCTTTCTTGGATGTACTCATTACTAAAACTGATGGGAAATTGATTACTGACCTATACACCAAGCCCACGGACAGAAATTCTGTCCTTCATTTTCAGAGCTTTCATCCCACTAATACTAAATTGGGAATCCCATGGGGTCAATTTACATGCTATCACGTTAGGTGCTATATGGACCAATACACAATATCAGCTGGCTGCAGTACGGTGAGCTAGGCAGAATAGGAGTCAGTAACAGGCTAGGGTCATACATGTTAGATCAGATGGCTGCAGTACAAAGGGCTAGGCAGAATCGGAGTTAGTAACAGGCTAAGGTCATACATGTTAGATCAGATGGCTGCAGTACAAAGGGCTAGGCAGAATCAAAGTCTGTAACAGGCTAAGGTCATACACGTTAGATCAGATAACAGTAGTACAAAGAACTAGACGAGAGAGTGGTCAGTACAGCTAATGTCATATCTAAGTCAGTCTGGCAGTCGCATTGAAATACAATAATGAAAGTCGCATTGAAATACAATATGATGGTAAACAGCAAACCTTCACCTCACCAGAAGAAGTTAAGAAATTTTTGCGGGAATCTCAAGATCCTCCAGGGTCACCTAGATCGTCGCATTCTCCACGTACCTCTCCAAGCAGAAGTCTGTCCCCCAGTAGAGAGGATCCTGCTTGATTAATCTCCATGATGGCCATTTTCTGTTTTTCTTTTCTCTTTTCTATTTTTGAGGCTCTATACCAGACAAGGGGTGGACTGCGGAATATGCTGATGCGGAGTGACATGAGAGAGCACCATCGGGGAAGAAGTGAAGCGCTCTTACGGTAAAGGTTTTTTACTCTCCCCTAGATATATGTTAACATTCGTTTTCTTGGTTTTCCTCAAGTTCGAGGAATATGTTTGGGGAGGTGGGAAAGTGTGATAAGTTCGCACTGTGCCATATGGTTCATGCTAATTATTTTGTGTTTAAACAAAATCTGATATCTGTTTCCCACTGCCATTTAGGTTGCCCTCTGTTATGCGTATAGTCTCCTGGAATGTTAAAGGCCTGCAATCTGCAGGCAAAAGATCACGAATATTAAACCATCTAAAGAAATTGTCCCCTGATATATGTCTTCTTCAAGAGACACATCTAGAATCACACCAGTTTTAGTAACATGAAAAAGAAATGGGTTGGGGAAGTATATGGGGCTCCTGCGGTCCACAAAAAGGCGGGGGTTTTAAAGAGACACTGAAGCGAGACTAAATCTCGCTTTAGCCCCTGCTAAAACGCCGCTATCCCGCGGCTTAACGGGGGTCCCTTCACCCCCAACCCACCCCCCGCAAAAGATGGTCGGAAAATGGTCGCTGGCTGTCTCTCTTCCTGGAGGCAGGGCTAACGGCTGCAGCCCTGCCTCCCAGCGCGTCTATCAGACGCGCATCGCCGCCTCTCCCCCGCCCCTCTCAGTGAAGGAAGACTGAGAGGGGCGGGGGAGAGGCGGAGATACGCGTCTGACAGATGCGCATGGGGCAGGGCTGCGGCGGTTAGCCCTGCCCCAACCAGGAAGCGCTCCCCCGCTGCACGGAGGGGGTTTGGGGGGACAGGGACCCCCATTAAGCCGCGCTATAGCGGCGTTTTAGCAGGGGCACACGTGCCCCTGCTATATATGAGGTCTGAAGCGAGATCTATTCTCGCTTCAGACTCTCTTTAATTCTTATTAACAAAAACATGCAAGTGTCAGTGCTTTCATATGAGGCAGACCTGAATGGCAGGGTTTATATATCTTTGAAAATAGCCAAAGAAACTTTCATCATTTGGAATGTGTATGGCCCTAATGAAAACAACCAATCCATTTTTGACTCACTGCTCTCCAGGCTCTCTAAAATAGCAACATCTAATTTATTATTGGGAGGAGACATGAACTCGGTACTTTCCCCACAGGAAGACAGGTCTAAGATAGATATCCAGGTAAGACCCCATGATAGGAGGCTTGCAGCACTTATGGAAGCCACCAATCGAATTGACTCTTGGCGTTTCCTAAATCCTTCTTCAAGGGAGTATACTTATTATTCACACAGACACAAATCACATTCTCGCTTAGATATGCTGTTCCTCAGAAACACACCCATGGGAAGACTCAAGAAGCTGCAATTCATGACATGGTCATTTCTGACATACTGGATACGATTCCTAGAGGGGACAAATTCATATGGCGTTTTCCGTCGCAGCTATACGGGGACGAGAACTTCACTGGTAAATTACAAAATTGGTTGCTTGAATATTCATGCGACAACTCTTCTCATGTTGATAACACTATTCTTTTCTGGGAAGCATCAAAAGCTGTTCTGAGGGGTAAAATTATGGGCTACTTGAAAAAGAAAAAAAAACGGATGCAAATAAAGAATATGAATCAGCAGTCAAATTAGTCAGGGAAGCCTATAACCGATACCAAACTAATCCAACAGATGTCACCAGAAGGGATTGGATTAAAAGCAAACTAAATAGTGACACGTGGTTCAGGGTTAGGGGGGAGGCCCATAGACCATATACTGTATTAAGCTCCAATATTACAAATTTGGGGAAAATATTGGCAGAATGCTAGCTTCTTTAGCCACATGAACATTTTCCAACAGAAAACCAATTTTAGTTAAAGTGAACCTAAAGTCATAAAAAAAAAAAAAGAGATGAACTCACCTGGGGCTTCCCTCAGCCCCCTCAGCCGATCGGTGCCCACGCAGCTCCGCTCCGATGCCTCTGGACCCGCCGGCGACGACTTCCGGTTTTGCCGTCACCGGCCGACAGGCATGGGAACGCGAGTGATTGTTCGCGTTCCCAGCCTGTATATCGCCCCCTATGCTGCTATTGCGGCTCCTGGCGATATACAGGCTGGGAACGCGAACAATCACTCGCGTTCCCATGCCTGTCGGCCGGTGACAGCGAAACCGGAAGTCGTTGCCGGCAGGTCCAGAGGCATCGGAGCGGAGCTGCGTGGGCACCGATCGGCTGCAGGGGGCTGAGGGAAGCCCCAGGTGAGTTCATCTCTTTTTTTTTTTTGACTTAAGGTTATCTTTAAAGATAAAAAGGGGGCTCTAGTACATCATCCTTCCAAAGTATGTGATATATTTGCAGACTACTACCAAACCCTATACTCCACTAAATCGCCTTCTAAAGGGGATATACAGAAATGCTTAGAGAAATGTAAGCTTAAATGTTTGACGGAGGAAGAGAGGTCGGAATTAAATGCTGAAATAACTCCTGCCGAAGTAAAGGTGGTAATAACTGGTTTAGCTCTGGGTAAAGCTCCAGGCCCTGATGGGCTCTCCTCGGAGTACTTCAGAATTCTTAAGGAAGAAGTATCCCAGGCCCTTGCCCGGATGTTTAATAAGATTATGCTCACAGGTACCTATCCTACTACAGGACACTTAGCACATATTAAAGGGGAACTTCAGCCTAAACAAACATACTGTCATTATGTTACATTACTTATGTTCATTAGAATAGATAGGTAATATAATCTCTTACCCACCCTGTTTTAAAAGAACAGGTGTGAGAAAACGCGGAAAAGCCGCCGCGAGTACTCAGAGTAAGGCGGCTGATTCCGTGTTCAACATGGCAGTTTGCATGCATGGGCCTACCACTAGCAATACGGCTGAACGCGGGGAAACCGCCGCATGCTCTGACAGCGGTGCGGCTGGCCCCGCGTTCAAACCTACAGATGCATTACAACACATGTCTGGTGTGGCTAGGACTGATAGTCCACACAGGTTCAGAAGGACGCGCGCCCGCGCGCTGGGAGACAGAGCCTTTATGGCAGTCAGAAGGGTGTCAGCTGATCTAGCCGATCAGCTGACAATTGTATCAGCTTTCATTGGTCCAGCACTTAGGGGAGGCGCTGGAGAGCGCGTGGGTATATATACTGGCTGCTGGTCATTTCTCTGGTGTCTGGCGTTGCGATCACTATGTGGTAGCACTCAGACCTTGTCAGTATCTGTGATATTATCTGTGTCCAGAGGTTAGAGATATATCTGATTATCGGTGATACTGCAGATCATCAATATTCGGGTATATATCTGTATTCTCGGTGATACTGCAGATCACCGTTAATCAGACCCTCTCTGTGTTACACCGATTTTTACAGAACGCCAGACCACAAAATGCAAATGGACGCACACACCGACCGTCTGGGCGCACTTACCACTTCGGTGGATACCATCAACCAAATGCTGGGTAATCACCGGGCGTTAATTGACGCTTTGTCCGGGTCTTTACAAACCCTCCAGACGGCTGTGGATGAAGTGCGATCTCCTCTTAGCACAGACATACGCATGCCTGTACCTGAAAAATTTTCTGGTCAAGGATCTGATTTCCGAAATTTTAGGAGTAGAGTGTTATCATACTTTGAGTTGAGACCTAGATCTTCAGGAACTATGGCCCAAAGGGTCACATTTATTAAGACTTTGATATCAGGGGATTCTCAGACCTGGGCGTACAGTCTACCCGCGGGAGACTTAGCCCTAACCTCTGTAGATGAATTTTTGAAAGCCATGGCAATAATTTACGATGATCCAGACATTGCCTCGACTTCTGAGCGGAAGCTCAAGTTGTTACGTCAAGGCAAGAGTCCGGTCGAGGAGTACGCTGCTGAATTCAGAAGGTGGTCAGTATCAGCCAGGTGGGACACCTTTGCCCTGTTAGATTGTTTTTTATCAGGGTTGTCAGATGAGGTCTCTGATCTTATGTTAAAGAGACTCTGAAGCGAGAATAAATCTCGCTTCAGAGCTCAAAGTTAGCAGGGGCACGTGTGCCCCTGCTAAACCGCCGCTATCGCGCCGCACAAAGGGGGTCCCTTCACCCCCAAACCCACCCCAGCATGACTTGGTTGTGCATTTGGTTGCTCCTGGAGGCAGGGCTAACGGCTGCAGCCCTGCCTCCAGTCGCGTCTATCAGCGGCGCATCGCCGCCTCTCCCCTGCCCCTCTCAGTGAAGGAAGACTGAGAGGGGCGGGGGAGAGGCGGAGATACGCGCTGACAGACGCACGTGGGGCAGGGCTGCGGCGGTTAGCCCTGCCCCAATGCGGAAGCGCTCCCCCGCATTACGGAGGGGATTTGGGGGGACAGGGACCCTCGTGCAGCCGCGGGATAGCGGCGTTTTAGCAGGGGCACAAATGCCCCTGCTATTTAGGAGGTCTGAAGCAAGATTTATTCTCGCTTCAGACTCTCTTTAAGTCAGCCTGAACCTAAGACCATTGATGAGGCCATTTCATCGGCCATCAGGATCGACCATAGGCTACGCTATCAGAGACAGACCCGGGGTAGAAACCATGTAAGGATGGTGTCCTACGCTGCGCCTCCGGTGATTCCACCTCCTCCGGTTTCACCTCCACCTGAACTAATGCAGATTGGTTGGTCAAAGTTGTCCCAAGTCGAGCGGAGACGCCGGATTTCAGAGCAGTTATGTCTTTATTGTGCAGAGGGGGGTCATAAAGTATAGAATTGCCCTAAGAAATCGGGAAACGCTATTGCCTAGGAGTAGTTGGGGGTAATACCCTAGGCGCACAACTTTTACCCCTAGATGATAAAAGGTTGCTTCTTCCTTGTACGATAACATGGGAGGATAAATCTGAAGTCACTGAGGCCTTCGTTGATTCAGGCTCAGCGGCTAATTTTATGGATTTCGAATTTGCTAAGAAATTGGGTATTCCGCTCACCCCGGTAACGCCACCTATCCAGGTTACGGCAGTGGATGATTCCCCCCTTCAACGTAGCCGTCCTCTTTCTCAGACACCAGAGGTGGGAGTCATTATAGGGGTACTGCATAGGGAGAAGTTGTTTTTTTTTGTATTACACATGACAACCTCCACTATCATCCTTGGCATGCCTTGGTTACACCTTCACTCCCCTCAGATTAATTGGGCCACTGGTCACCTAACAAGCTGGTCAGGCCATTGTTTTCATCATTGTTTAGTGAGGGTAACCTTGGGTCAGACCAGGATCCATGTGGAGGGAGTACCGGAACAATATTCTGAATTTTCAGATGTGTTTTGTCCCAAAGCTGCAGAGAAACTACCTCCACATCGCCCTTTCGATTGCCCCATCGATCTCCGATCTGGTTGTATGCCCCCTAGAGGTCATCTGTACAATTTGTCTGGGCCAGAAAAAGTGGCCATGCGAGAGTACATCCGTGAAAAAAAAAGGGTTTCATTCGCCCTTCCCGGTCGCAGGTTTCTTTTTTGTAAAGAAAAAAGACGGAGGCCTTCGGCCATGCATCGATTACCGGGGCCTGAATAAAATCACAGTAAAAAATCGCTATCCATTGCCTTTGATAGACGATTTATTCACTCAGGTCACCAATGCTAAGATTTTCTCGAAATTGGATTTGCGGGGTGCATACAACCTGGTGCGGATCAGAGAGGGCGATGAGTGGAAGACGGCCTTTAACACACCCGATGGGCATTACGAGTACCTGGTGATGCCCTTCGGGTTGTGTAACGCCCCGACGTCTTTCAGGAACTCATTAATGAAGTATTCAGGGAGGTGTTGGGTAAATTTGTTCCGGTATATCTGGATGATATACTAATCTTTTCAGATAACCTCTCTGAGCACAGGGCTCATGTCAAATTTGTGCTGCACAAGTTAAGACAGAACATGCTTTATGCTAAATTGGAGAAAAGCATTTTTGAGGTAACATCTGTCACTTTTCTGGGGTACATAATTTCCACCTTGGGCCTTTCTATGGATCCTGCCAAAGTCTCTGCTGTCCTGGAGTGGCCTCAGCCAGTGGGACTGAAATCTCTCCAGAGATTTTTAGGATTCGCTAATTACCATAGAAGGCTCATAAAGGGGTACTCCACGGTCATAGCACCCCTCACCAGTCGCACAAAAAAAGGGGCAGATACCAACCACTGGTCACCTGAAGCTCTGACTGCTTTCTCCACTTTGAAAGAATTGTTTTGCTCTGCGCCCATTTTGAGACACATCGACACCTCCTATCCCTTTATTGTGGAGGTGGACGCCTCGGAGGTCGGGGTAGGGGCTGTGCTGTCTCAGCGTTCTGGATTGCAGGGAAGATTACACCCGTGTGCCTATTTCTCTCGTAGGTTTTTACCGGCAGAGAAAAACTACGATATAGGCAACAGGGAGCTCCTAGCCATTAAATTGGCCTTCGAAGAATGGCGTCATTGGCTGGAAGGAGCAGAACATACGATTACCGTTTACACTGATCACAAAAATTTGGAATACATTGAGCGGGCTAAGAGATTGATTCCCTGTCAGGCTCGGTGGTCACTGTTTTTCTCGAGATTCAGATTTGTAATTACGTACACTCCGGGTAGTAAAAACATTAAAGCAGATGCTTTGTCCAGATGTTTTGAGCCAGAGACAGCACAGCCCTCAGACCCTGAGACTATTATCCCATAGAGAGTAGTGTTGGCAGTCACAGAGACCTGGAAAAACTGGATGGAGACGTTAAGTCCCTTCCAGCAGGATGTCCCTGAAGGAAAGCCTGAAGGGGTGATGTTTGTACCACTGCCATTTCGTCTCCAGATATTGCAGATGTTCCACTCCCACAAAAATGCTGGACATCCTGGGCCACCAGAACACAGGACCTTGTTGCTAGGTGTGCTTGGTGGCCTTCATTGGCAACTGACTGCAAGGAGTATGTTAGAGAGTGTGCAGTATGTGCAAAAAGCAAACCCTCCCGTCTGGCACCTGTGGGAACATTGCAGCCTTTGCCCACCCCGAGTGAACCATGGACCCATTTGTCCATGGATTTTGTGGGTGAGCTTCCAAGGTCTGAGGGCATGTCGGTCATTTGGGTGGTAGTTGACCATTTCAGTAAAATGGCCCATTTTGTGCCCCTGAAAGGGCTCCCCTCGACCCAGGAGTTGGCCGATCTTTTCATCATCCACATTTTCCGGCTACATGGCATTCCGGAAAACGTTGTGTCAGATCGGGGAGTCCAATTTGTTTCTAAATTTTGGAGGGCATTTTGTCATCAAATGGGCATGGAACTGTCATTTTCGTCGGGTTTCCACCCACAGACCAATGGTCAGACTGAGAGAATTAATCAGTCATTGGAACAGTTTCTAAGATGTTATGTTGCGGATGCGCAAAATGATTGGGTCAAGTTCTTGCCGTTTGCAGAATTTGCGCACAATAATTTAAAAAGCTCTTCCTCTGGATTTTCTCCGTTTGAGGTGGTAACTGGAAAGTTACCTAAGTTCTCCCCACTGCCAGTAGATTCCACTCCGTTTCCAGCTTTGGAGGCTTGGCAACAATCATTTAAGAACATTTGGGGGATCGTGAAGGAAAATCTAGAGAAGGCCTTTCAGAGTCAGAAAGGTCAAGCTGACAAGAAACGCTCCTTAGAGTGGAGGTTCCGGCCAGGAGACTTGGTCTGGGTGTCCACACGTCATTTGACCCTGAAACAGCCCTCACCCAAGTTAGGACCCAGATTTGTGGGTCCTTTTCCAGTGACCAGGAAGATCAACAATGTTACTTATGCCATTGATCTCCCTGCCAGCATGCGTGGTGTAAGATCCTTTCATGTGTCCCTGCTTAAGCCAGCAGTTCATGTAGGTTCCACTCCTCCTCCTCCTGTGATGGTAGATGACCAACCTGAGTACGAAGTAGAAAAGATTTTAGACTCACGTGTTGTACAGAACTCAGTGCAGTATCTAGTTCACTGGAAAGGGTATGGTATTGAGGAGAGAACATGGGTACCTGAGTGACGCATGCATGCGGATAAATTAAGAAGGGAGTTCCACGCTTTATATCCTGAGAAACCGGGTAGAAGCTGTCCGGAGTCCACTACTCAGGGGGGGGGTACTGTGAGAAAACGCGGAAAAGCCGCCGCGAATACTCAGAGTAAGGCGGCTGATTCCGCGTTCAACATGGCAGAGCGTGGTACTTGCTGCTGGTCATTTCTCTGGTGTCTGGCGTTGCGATCACTACATGGTAGCACTCAGACCTTGTCAGTATCTGTGATATTATCTGTGTTATTATCTAGACCAGTTCCTAGGTGTTGATGATCAAGGACCTCACACCTCAGTCTAGGAAAAACTGTATATTATCTGTGTTATTATCTAGACCAGTTCCTAGGTGTTGATGATCAAGGACCTCACACCTCAGTCTAGGGAAAACTGTATATTATCTGTGTTGTTATTTAGACCAGTTCCTAGGTGTTGATTGACCAAGGGACCTCACACCTCAGACTAGGAGTTAGCTTTACCATCTAGTTATACTCAGACCAGTTCCGGGGTGTTGATGATCAAGGAGCTCACACCCAAGACTAAGCATTGTTGATTATTTGTTATGACCTTCTGCTTTCCTGACTACTCTTTTGATCTCTGATTAGGTACTTCGCTATATCTGATACTCTGTTGCCGAACTCGGCTTGTCTTAGGATTCCGCATCTGTCTCTTGTCTCTGTCCCTGATCTGTTTGTCTGTTGCCGACCCGGCTTGCCCGACCTCGAGAGCTATCTCCTCAGTCTAGAGATAGCTCGCAGACCTGTGGGTGACACCCTTCCTTGGTGTCACTCACACTCTGTCCTTCCTAATCCTAGCCTGACCCCTCCCTCAGGAGAGTCTCAGGCTCACGGAAGGAACGTGTTACTGAGCAGTACTCCTTACTGCTGTGCACCTGCTTCTCAGGTGCAGTCCTCAAAGTATTTCTGTTGAATCAAACACTCTTATCACTACGGTGTCCAGAGGTTAGAGATATATCTGATTATCGGTGATACTGCAGATCACCGGTAATCAGACCCTCTCTGTGTTACACCGATCGTTACAACAGGCAAATGTTTGTGATTCATGGGGGCTGCCATCTTTGTCATGGGGGCAGCCATCTTTTTGGTTGAAAGGAGGTGACAAGGAGCAGGAGACGCAGTTCCAACTGTCCTGTGTCCTGATTACCCCTCTCAGCTGCACACGCTAGGCTTCAAATGTCAAATTCAAAATGTACAAAAAAAAAATTGCACCAAAACAGCAGAACGAGAACAACAACATAAGAAATCCCATCATGCTTTGCACAGCACCAGGGGAAAAAAGCCCGGGCAGTTTTCTTCTGTGCAGCTAAAAATGAGGCTTGTATAAGAGAAACAAAGTTCTGATGCTGTGAAACTGTTAAAGAAACACCATGCCTTTTCAGTGCTGCTGAGTCGATTTTTAGTCCGGAGGTTCACTTTAAGTTGATTCCAGAAGAAGGGAGAGATACTGAACAAGTGAGTTCTTACAGACCTATCTCCCTCATTGATCTAGACATGAAACTGCTCTCTAAAATTCTGGCAAATAGGTTGGCTTTCATTATGCCACGTCGGATCCATCCCAATCAAGTAGGCTTTACAAAGCAGAGAGCAGCAGTTTCTAATATCCGCAAAGTGATTGCAGTCTTAGAGCAGGTTCGAGCATATCCAATAACCTACAAATCAGCGGCTGTGTTGAGTGTTGATGCCGAAAAGGCATTTGACCAGGTGGAGTGGGACTGGCTATTTGGGGTACTCGCCAAACAGGGGTTTAGTGGCCATTTTGTAAGTGCCTTAAAAGCTATGTACTCTAACCCGAAAGCTCAAGTGGCACTGCCAGGCTTTCTCTCCAGGGCTATCCCTTTGAGGAGAAGTATGAGGCAGGGTTGTCTCCTGTCCCCCCTCCTCTTTAATCCAGCATTGGAACCACTAGCGTTATTACTAAGGAAAAACCTGGGAGGTATTGCAATAGGCGACAAGCTTGTTCAGCAGGCACTCTTCGCAGACGATATTTTACTTTTTCTATCGGACCCTGTGACCCAAGTCCATGTAGCTCCACAGACAATTTGAGAAGTGGGTGCACTTTCTGGCTTTGTGATTAACCCAGAAAAAAGCAAATTAATGCCCCTGTCTACGAAAGCGGATACCTCATCCTGGTCTTCATTGGGAGTTAGAGTCACAACAAATAGTATCAGATACTTGGGGGTAAATATATCTAGAGACCCCACTCAACTCTACATTCTTAATTACACCCCATTGATACGTTAAATCCCAATCCGAAACTTGGCAGAATCTTCCTTTAGGTTTTTCAGGACGAGTGGCCCTCATTAAATGGTGTCTATGGGTAGCCTACTATACCCCCTCCAGACGGTCCCACTACTCCGGAAACACAAGCAGCACTCAACACAGCTTGGCCTAAATTTATATGGCGTTCTAAAAAACAGAGGATATCTAGAGTTAAACTACCTTTACCTAAAAATTTAGGAGGCTTAAATCTTCCTTCCATTAGAGAATATTATCTGGCCTCTCTCCTTCGTCACTCGCATGACTGGGTCACTGCTAGGGATGATCGGAACCAGCAAATTCCATTCCACCGGAAATCACGGATTCCATAAGAGTTAAATTCCGTTGCTATGAAAATTCCGCCGGATTTGTACGAAATTCCGCATAATTCCGGATTCCGTCGGAAATATTTTTAAAATTCTTTCTCTTTCTTTCTCCTTCTCCAGGGAGGGGGGTATCATCTTCCAGGGAATTGTAGTTTTCCAAAAGCCAGCTTACATACCATGGCTGGGAATTGAACCCAGGTCTCAGGGTGTGGTAGGTAACTGACTTAACCACTATACCACCAACAACACTACATACTGAAGCCAGCCTAGCATGTACCATTATGATCAATCCAAGAGAAAAAGTAGCGTGCTTAAGCATTTGTAGCATGTAAAAAGCCAACTCACCATGGCTGGGAATTGAACCCAGGCTGGGAATTGAACCCAGGTCTCAGTGTGTGGTAGGTAACTGACTCAACCACTATACCACCAACAACACTACATGCTGAAGCCAGCCTAGCATGTACCATTATGATCAATCCAAGAGAAAAAGTAGCGTGCTTAAAGAGACACTGAAGCGAAAAAAAAAATATGATATAATGAATTGGTTGTGTACTATGAATAATTACTAGAAGATTAGCAGCAAGGAAAATATTCTCATATTTTTATTTTCAGGTATATAGTGTTTTTTCTAACATTGCATCATTCTCTAATATGTGCAGATTACACAACACTCAGCATTCAAAATGATTCTTTCAGAGCAGTCTGCGAACTAATGACCTCTCCTCTGGCAGAGAAAAAGAAAACAGTTGAGATAATAAAAGTCAGAAGACAGCCCTCTCCACGACTTTGAAAGTCGTAGAGCTTAATGGCTTTTTTGCATAGAGATAACAACTGGAGTTTCTTAACTCATCCTGTACTGGAAACAATTAGACTGATGTATCTGATCTTAAGGTTTTATTTCTTAGCTGTACTACACATACAAATCATAATATCATATTTTTTTTTCGCTTCAGTGTCTCTTTAAGGATTTGTAGCATGTCAAAAGCCAACTCACCATGGCTGGGAATGGTACCCAGGTCTCAGTGTGTGGTAGGTAACTGACTTAACCGCTATACCACCAACAACACTACATGCTGAAGCCAGCCTAGCATGTACCATTATGATCAATCCAAGAGAAATAGTAGCGTGCTTAAGAATTTGTAGCATGTCAAAAGCCAACTCACCATGGCTGGGAATTGAACCCAGGTCTCAGTGTGTGGTAGGTAACTGACTTAACCGCTATACCACCACCAACACTACATGCTGAAGCCAGCCTAGCATGTACCATTATGATCAATCCAAGAGAAAAATTTGCTTGCTTAAGGATTTGTAGCCAGGCATGGCCTTGCCTTTTGTGTTCAACAGTTGTCCGAAGAGAACCCCAGATAGCCAGGTAGATTCATCTCTCTCTCTCTCTCTCTCTAGTAGGAATGGTCACCGCTTTCCGGAATTTTTAGGCGGAAATTGCTCATTCCGTTCGGTCAGAATGCAATTGCTTTTTCAATCTGGCGGAATTTCGAAAATGCCTGTGAAATTCTGCCGGTATCCGTTGATGGTTTTAAGCTTAAAATTCAGTTCAATGGCATAAACGAATCTCTCCTAGTAGATCAGGAAATTAAACTAAAGGTTGCCTCTAAGATCAGATCTTTCTTTACACTCAACCGTGAGGGGGATACCTCCCAGGGTATACGCTGGGCTGCCCACAAAGCCACCATCAGAGGTGACCTGATTAAAATTTCTTCAACTAAACGTAAAATAGCTATGGCCAGGACCTCGGAACTGAAAGGGGAGATCAGGCGCATGGAACTTTTGCATGCTAAAAACTCACCGCATATATCCCTCACACAGCTCAATGCACTACGAGCAGAGCTCAAATCCCTTCTTTATCAGAAGGCTGATAGGGTCATGCGCCTGACCTCTCAGAAATTCTATGAGAAGGGTGACAAACCAGACACAATGTTGGCTAGGAAGTTAAGTAATAGACTGACCCTGAACAGACTCCACCCTATTAGAACTAGCTTGGGGACCTTGACCCCTGACCCATCCTCCATAGTACAGGAATTCCAGAAATATTATGCTAGCCTCTATGACGGTACTACTACAGATAAAATTAACACACCGATAGCAAACATACATGAGTACCTCAATAGTGTCCCTATCCCCAGAATAGCTCCTAATACGGGCACCCTCTTGAATGCACTTATCACAGTTAAAGAGGTTACCTCGGTCATTAAAAAACTTAAGTCCTCTAAGGCCCCTGGCCCGGAAGGCTATACTGCCTCATACTACAAATCATTTATAAAACTACTAGCTCCAGAACTGACCTCCTTTTACAATAAAATTTTAAAGGGAGAGGAGGAATTTCCCCCTGACATGTCCAGAGCATCCATAGTAGTCATCCCAAAACCAGGCAGATATCCGGCTGAGATCACTAATTACAGGCCAATCTCTCTTATTAACGTGGATGTTAAAATCCTCTCAAAGATTCTGGCGAACAGATTAAACCCTATGCTACCAAGTGTTGTCCACCCGGACCAGACAGGCTTTGTTCTGGGAAGGCAGACAACAGACAACATTCGCAGAATTGTTGGTCTGGTGGACAGGATGAAGCTCTGTCGGACGCCTTCTCTGCTCCTTTCATTGGATGCGGAGAAGGCGTTCGACAGGGTGGACTGGAGATACTTGAGGTTGGTTCTACAAAAATTTGGCATAAGGGGTGAATTCTTAAACGGTGTCAGATGCCTTTACACTAACCCTACAGCCTACGTTTGCAACATGGGCATCACTTCATCTTCATTCTCAATTAAGAACGGTACGAGGCAGGGGTGCCCTCTCTCCCCTTTGCTGTTTGCATTATGCATTGAGCCATTGGCTATCAGGGTCAGGAGCTCTCTGAACGTCACTGGGGTCTCGGTGAGCAGGCTGGAATTCAAAACCTCTATTCGCGGATGATACTATTTTTACCTTATCCAACCCCCTGACTTCGGTTACAGGCCTGTTCGCTGAGATTGACCGGTTCTGTACACACTCAGGATTCAAAATAAATAGCACTAAATCGGAAGAAATTCCATTTGGGCTTTCGCCCAGTGAACAGACCTCTCTCTCGCACTCTTTCGGCTTCAAGTTCAGACCTAATGGCCTAAAATACCTCGGGGTCCTGATCTCTCATGACCTGGGCGACCTCTATAAGCTTAACTATACACCTATGTTCAAGAAACTACACAGGTTGCTCGACGACTGGCAGCACTTCCGCATCTCTCTGCAAGGGCGCATTTATGCAGTCAAAATGACTTTACTTCTCAAAATCCTGTATCTATTTAGAGCTCTTCCTATCAGAATTAATAAGAGGGATGTGGATGTGCTGCAGTCTAGAATAACCAATTTCATATGGGAAGGACGTAGACCCCGCATCAAAAACATGCACCTGGCCCGCCACAGACTCCAGGGTGGCCTTGGTGCTCCCAATATTTTACATTATTATTTGGCTGCATGACTGTCCCAGCTCTTCCAGTGGTCTTCTCCTAGAGGCTCAGTTAGATGGGCCGACCTGGAGCAGGAACTCGTCTCCCCTTTCCCAGTTAAGTCCCTCCTTTGGACCCCCAGACCCTGTCTGGGCACAAATTTCACTTTCGCCCCCAATTATCGACTCTCTACTAATCAAAAAAATGCTGAATAAGGTTTTGGCCCCAGGAGGCGCCCCTTCTATTCTGGAATCGTTATTTTATAATGACGACTTCTCCCCTGGAGTCTGTGGCCTGGCCTGGGGGGCATGGAGGTCTAGAGGGGTCCACACGATCAGTGATTTGGTTTCTGATGGCGCCCTGCTTTCCTGGCCTCAAATTAAAGAAAAGTTTGCTCTGCCAGAGTCAGAAGCATTTAGATTTCTGCAGATCAGCCATTTCATCCGTTCTCGCCACGCACTTGGCCTGAAATTATCACGCTCACCAATTGAGTCTATGTTCTCCTCCACACCCTTACCACAGGGTCTTATTTCTGCCATATATCATGAAATTTGGTATTACAAACATACGTCCCCTTCAACGGCAATGATGAAGTGGCAAGAGAGACTAAATGCTTCTGACGAGACAGATTTAATGTGATGGCCAGCTCCTCTAAGCACACTATCACTAAAGAAAGGAACTACAAAATATTATATGATTGGTTCTGCACTCCGATGCAATTGGCCAAATGGGGCTTAACACCCTCTCCCCTTTGTTACAGAGGCTGCCAAGCAAATGCTGATCAAATGCACTGTTGGTGGACCTGTCCTTACGTCACAGGACTCTGGGGTTCTTGTTTCCAAATCGCCTCAGAAGTGCTGGGCAAAGTTATTCAACCTGACCCCTGGTCTGCCCTCTTTCACAAACCTATCCCCCAGCAAGGCTCAAAACAAGCTCCTTGGCCAAATCTGAAATGCAGCTAAAGCCCTTTTAGCTAAGACCTGGAAATCACTACCCCCCTCTAGGCCGGAACTTATAAATAGAGTCCAGTCAACATACATCCTGGAAAAAATCACCTCTACTATTAGAGAAACTACCCCACTTTTTGATAAAATATGGGACCCATGGAACGTCTGGTTCTCCTCCCAAACCTGAAAGCTGACTTTGATTCCTTAATCGCTCCTCCCATCCTCCCCCCACACTCTGGTTTTCTCCTCCTCCTCAGCAACAGTTCTGACATCAACATAGCTGCTGGCACAGTCTGTACCCCATAAAGAGACATACAGTTTCCCTTTTCCCCTACCTCCCATCTATGTCTGTCTATGTTTAGATTTTCCCTCCCTCCCCTCCTCACCCCCCTCCCTTGTAACGCTTTGCTCCTTATTAGCGTTGCCTGGGCAGACTTCATAAAACCTCTAAACTGTTGTATTCTTGATATACTGATAGCAATCCCTGTTATAACCCAGACAATATTGGTATTATGTACTTGCTGTTTACTGCAATGTTTTCTGACTCACCTGTTAAAACTTTAATAAAAATATAATTGAAAAAAAAAAAAGAAAATTCAGTTCAATGGCATCAAGTCCTAGAGAGAGAGAGAGAGAGAGAGAGAGAGAGAGAGCTCATTTTTCTCTTGGGTATATCACAATGGTACATGCTAGGCTGGCTTCAGCATGTAGTGTTGTTGGTGGTATAGTGGTTAAGTCAGTTACCTACCACACACTGAGACCTGGGTTCAATTCCCAGCCCAGCATGGATTCAATTCCCAGCCATGGTATGTAAGCTGGCTTTTGAAAAACTACAATTCCCTGGAAGATGATACCCTCCTGAGAGAGAGAGAGAGTCCGCGGAATTTCGTTTAGAGGTTTAGCAATTCCGTTCCGACCGCCGGAATCGGAATTGATTTAATTCCGGCCGGAATCGCGGAATTAAGAATTCAGCAGAATCCAGCGAGCATCCCTAGTCTCTGCCAACGAACACTACTCCAACACTAAGTTGGAGCAAGAACAGGTATCTCCATGGTCCCTTACAGGTCTCCTTAATGCTCAATTACGCAATATCCCACTCAGATTGAAGCATAACATCCTTTATAGGGACATTATAGCAGCCTGGAAGGCAGTGAGGAAAAAATGTGATCTCCCGTGTCAATTTTTTAAATACTTACCTATCTGGGGAAACCCTAATTTCCCTTGTAGTATCCAGCAACAGACTTTTTCTAACTGGGATCAAAAAGGACTGAAATGTCTGGGTAACATGTTTGATCTACGAGAGGGCAGATGGCTATCATTTCTTAAACTCAGGTTGAAATATGATTTACCCCCAGGAGACTTCCTCTCTTATGCCCAAGTGAAATCCCTAATTGCTCAAAATTTACATCGCCACAAATCAATAATGACTCCAACAAAATTTGACACCATACTAAAGCCTACACTGCAAAGTAGATCCCTCTCAGATTTTTATCTAGCTATTCGAAGCCTAAGTGATCAAAAAATAGCTGACGCAGCCATGAAAAAATGGGAAAGTCTGTTGCTGGAAGAGGGAGTGGGCGCAATAATTCTAGAGGGTAACTTAATGGTCAGACAGGTTATTAAAGACGAGAAATGGAGATCTTGGCTTCAATTCATCAAAGGGTGTTCGATAACAAAACCCCAGTCCTTAAAATACCGCATCCGGTATTTTACACTTCACTGTGCTAATTCATCAATATTTTCCCATGTGTGGTAGAGGTTCGTTAAGTTACCGAACTACTAGGCTTCAATTCATCAAAGGCTGTTTGATAACAGCAGACAGAGTGGTGCAGAGCAGCTTGGAATGTCCCTGTGTTGTTACAAGCTGATTACAATAGAAGGCATCCAGACATCCCTTTAGATGTAAACTTGTTATAGTTACTGTTATTTATACTGCCTTTGCTGCTCTGAATCTGTAGATCAGTCTTTCTTAACATTTGACTTATTTGCCACAACGTAGATGAACTTCCTGGAGACATTACAAATGCCATGCTTGGTGATTTCACCACCAGCATCTTTGCATTATCAAACAGGGCCTGAAAGGGTTACACCACCGAAGGGAATCTGGGGATATATTTTGTCCCGTTCTCTCTGCTCACTGCCTGGGGGGTCTGAAAGCTTGTGTGGAGAAGCCTGTGTGACCTATCAGCGGCACTTGCAGGAGAACAGGGGCTGTTTCTATTGGCTGCCTGCTCCTGCTAATCATGAAAACATTCACACAGAAGGCTTTCGAAGCCTGTAAGGACAGGGGAGAGCTGGAGATAATCACCGAATGTGTTAGCGAATGTGGGAACCTTGATGAATTAGCACAAGTCGGTAATTTATCTCATTGCTCTGTCATTTCAGCTTCTCATTCGGTAACAGCTTTGATGAATTAACATTTTCTAAAGTGCTCCGTTAAGTCAGCTGTTTTCAGCATTACCGAATGCGGTGATGCTTGATGAATTGAAGCCCTTCTCACTTGTTATTTATTCACAGAGGCAGGTATGCTTTTAACATTAAATACAAGGACCCCCCCCCCCCCCCACACACACACACACATTACAACCCGTGGTGTCCCAAATGCAAGAGTAAAAATGCGGATCTCCTGCACTGTATGTGGGATTGCCCCAAAATCCAGATCTTTTGGGATGAGGTGCTTAGGTATGCCAATAAGCTATGTAACAAAAAGTTGACCAAAATGAGAATTCTTATGCTATTCAATTACTTTAAGCTGTCTGATAATGATAATCAACATATTCCTTCATCCTTGTTTTTATATAGTTTTGATGGCGGCAAGGAGAGCTATTTTGTGTAAATGGCTGGATGCAGCTGCACTGGATATATCATTAGTGCTTCTATATGTATTCAACATGGAAAGACTGAACACTTTACAAGCTAAGGAACTGAGAACTAAATCCTTTTTCAAAGTATGGAGGAATTTCATATTACACCAATTTACAAACCAACAAGTGAAAGCATTGATGGGGGACTTTGTCCTTACTTCCTGGTATTGCTTGGAAGACATTGGGGATACTCTTGGGAGACTCAAAGCCTAGTAGATGGTTTTAATACTATTCTAATTATTATGGCACAGTGTGAACAGGGAGGGGGAAGGGGATTATATCCTTTGGGGGGTGGGAGTTGAATTGGGGGGGGGGGGGGGTTATACTTAGTGTGTGACAATTATCTTTGTCAGATATAATTTTTAAATGACCAGGGCAGGGCCCAATTGTGATTGCCTGCCCTTCCATTTTACCAAACCTATGACAAAAAACGCTGTGACACCAGTTGGGGAAAACGGCCACAGCTTTATTAAATTTCAGTTAACAATTGTATAAAAGCACGGGCTCTGGAAGTCCCTTGACAAATGCCTCTGATTCTTTCCTTGATTTAAAAACACTGTACCAGCCCACTAGCCTACCAAATATCTTATCGTAATCCTTCATTTATTCCATTGTGCCATTGACCAACATCCGATGATGTTGGCTCCATCCAATTGGCTCAGTGGGTACTTCCCTGAAGGTAAGAAAGCCGGCATTGTCAAGGACCCGCCACAGCACTTCGGGCCTGACCCTCAGGGCCGAATGCCCGTCCACTTATTGAGCGCGGCTTCCAATGCTTCCCTCGGACCAAAAGAAAATGTTGTTCCCTAGATTGTAGAGGTGCACCTGTAAGCAGCCTATGGCATACTGCTATCCCCCCTAGCTTGCAGGGGACTTTTGACATGCTTATGTTAATCTGTATTTTGGTGCGGCTCCTGGGGGGACTGGACCTGAATCTTGGGGTTATTTCCAACCTGATGAGGGGGGCCGCAGTGCATGATGAAAAGGGCGGTTTTACTATTACAAAACTATGTCCTTGGGGTGGTGTCCTATGTCATTATGAATTGAGCTAGCCCCTGAGCTATCTGCTCCATGAGGTTACCATCACAATGCGCTTCTTGAGATACCTGCTCCACAGAGGCGTTCCTGGACGGCCCCTTGAGCTACCTGCTCCACGAGGTTACCATCACAATGCACTTCCTGAGCTACCTGCTCCACAGAGGTGTTCCTGGACGGCCCCTTGAGCTACCTGCTCCACGAGGTTACCATCACAATGCACTTCCTGAGCTACCTGCTCCACAGAGGTGTTCCTGGACGGCCCCTTGAGCTACCTGCTCCACGAGGTTACCATCACAATGCACTTGCTGAGCTACCTGCTCCACAGAAGTGTTCCTGGACGGCCCCTTGGGCTACCTGCTCCACGAGGTTACCATCACAATGCACTTGCTGAGCTACCTGCTCCACAGAGGTATTCCTGGATGGCACCTGAAATGGCAAAAATTAAGGAAGAAACTCCCTCCAACCACCCAATGGGTGGCCTCTAGCATGACTTGGCTGTACATTACTCTGTATCATTACCTGATGCTCGCACAGCTGAACTGTGGATGGCTGGCCGCTCTCCTCATTCCACCATTCTGCAAGGTATTAATATATTGGAAATACTATATACCATATACTATGCCCTGATCAGCATCTATACTGAATACACTATATGATGTAGCTTAACAGTACGGATCTAAACTCAGAACTTCTTCTCTGTTTTAAAAGATAAGCAGCAGCCTAATACTCTTTTCAGAAAACATTTTTTGTTTTTTGTTTTGTTTTGTTACACCTGATACAGAACCAGAAAGAGAGGGGGGAAAAATTGCAGTGTGTCTACTTCCTGCTTTCGTGGAGGCAGGCATATTGTTAACATGCTGTGCTTTCAAATGAGCTTATCTGCCATACCCGCCATGACAGTCAGGTGACCCAGGGGAGAGATTGAACTACAACTTGTGATAGACACAAATGAGGGGGATTAGTTAGGCTAAACTCTCTAAATACACACAGGGTGCATGTCTCCATGTTTTCCTCTTGCACTGAGCAAGAGTTCAGCTTCAACTGTATGTATAACTGTATGTTTAGGATTGCCTCAATCCACCTGCATCACAAGGACTGTAACAAAGGTATATTTAGAAAACTTTATACAGAACATATATGGTACTCTACATTTAAGGTGAGTGGATAAATCAAGGTAGACCTAGTGTAATATATAGGCTTACTTTTACTTATCTATTATTATAACAACAATAATAATTACTATTATTACTACCACTATCATTATTAATGTACTTATTATTTCAGTATACACACCCACTCCCAGTGGTCACTCCTGTCTGGAAAGGAATTCCTGGATGAAGCACCCCCAGTAAGGCCATCTGTTTTCTCACTTCTCCATCCTGTACACTTCTTTTATCTATAAGTGGTGGGGGATGGGATGGAGTAGAGGGGATAATTTCCTCCATCTAGCAATGATCCCAGAATAAATATGGAATTATGAACAAATGTACTAATATCTGCTTTGCGCATGTGTGCGTTAAAGGGATACTGTAGGGGGGTCGGGGGAAAATGAGCTGAACTTACCCGGGGCTTCTAATGGTCCCCCGCAGACATCCTGTGTTGGCGCAGCCACACACCGATGTTCCGGCCCCGCCTCCGGTTCACTTCTGGAATTTCTGACTTTAAAGTCAGAAAACCACTGCGTCTGCGTGTCCTCGCTCCCGCTGATGTCACCAGGAGTGTACTTCGCAGACACAGACCATACTGGGCCTGCGCTGTGCGCTCTTGATGACATCAGCGGGATCGAGGACATGGCAACGCAGGCGCAGTGGTTTTCTGACTTTAAAGTCAGAAATTCCAGAAGTGAACCGGAGGCGGGGCCAGAGCATTGGTGAGTGGCTGCGTGGGCACAGGATGTCTGCAGGGGACCATTAGAAGCCCCGGGTAAGTTCAACTCATTTTCCCCCGACCCCCTACAGTGTCCGACACGCACGACATCAGACATGCATAGAGTGCACTGTCTGATGTTCACACTGCATGCGTTCCGGACCTGTGCGGTCCGGGAACACATGCTGCACGCATTTTTTGTCAAAACGCGTGGCTGTCCCATTCACTTTTCAGTGATGGGATCAGCCACGCAACGCACACAAACGCGGATGGCGTGCGTTCGCATGCGTTGCGTTCCGCATGCGTGGCCATCCGCGTTTGTGATGTGAACGGGGCCTCAAGCCTAGTTTGAGTTGATAAACAACTTCAGTAACCTAACTATCTATTCCCCAGAAACTGTCTTTATTCACTGGGGGAAGTGAGGTTGTTATATGTGAAGGATGCAGCTTTGCTCTCCCACTGAGTGTAGGGCTCACTGACTAACATCCCTCCTCCCTCTCACTAAGCCCACATGGCTCTCTGTCCTCCATCCTGTGCTGAGTTTGAGACGGAGGTATTATACAGTCTTTTCAACTGGAGGAAAGTTACTTCTATAACACTTTTGTAATATACCCATTTGCTCTAACATGCAACAAGTTGATTACCTGACAAGCATCTACACACACGGCAAACAACCAACCAACTCACTTAAATACTATGCGTGCAAGCTAAATGACAAACGTGAAGTCTGCAGTCAAAAACAACAAAGTTGTACACACATTCCAACCTGCATGATAGTTGGGCAAATTGTTTGCCAACCGTACGCCCCAACTTATCTTCCAACAGACAAGTTTGGAAAATAGTTGGATAATTGTTGGTATGTGTGTATGAGCCTTCAAACCTTTTGTATATGTGGTAAATTGCTGGCATGTAATCCTTCTTGTGGTACTGACTAGTGTTGGGCGAACACCTGGATGTTCGGGTTCGCGAACGTTCGCCTAACATGGCCGCGATGTTCGGGTGTTCGCGCCGAACTCCGAACATAATGGAAGTCAATGGGGACCCGAACTTTCGTGCTTTGTAAAGCCTCCTTACATGCTACATACCCCAAATTTGCAGGGTATGTGCACCTTGGGAGTGGGTGCAAGAGGAAAAAATTTTTTTGAAAAAGAGCTTATAGTTTTTGAGAAAATTGATTGTACAGTGGTGGGTGAGCGGTGTACTACTATTCAGGGTCGGACTGGGCCACAGTAGTACAGTTTTTCCCCTCGGAGGGCCCCGCCTCCAGGTCTCTGGTGCCCCCCCCCCCCCTCCTTGTCTGACAGAGCTCCAATTGCTGCCTGCAACACAAAAATTCTCTTCTCAGTGCTGTAATCCCTCATGCTGAGAGCAGTGGTGTAGCTAAAGAGCTGTAGGCCTCGATGCAAATTTTACAAAGCCCCCCCTCCAAGCACTCTATACATAACAATTGATACGACGCACCTAAACCTGCCAATGGCAACTACAGTGTCAGAGATGCAAGAAGTGGATGGGGAACAGCGTGTTAATGATTACCACTATTCAAAGTATCTATAGAAGTGATTATTATCAGCACAGGACCAATAGAGAGGTAATACTGTAGTTAAGGGAGGGCCCTTTGGGGCCCCTTTGGCCCAAGGGCCTTGATGCGGTTGCAACCTTTGCAACCTCTGCGGTCGCAACCTCTGCAAAGTAGGACATTACTTTATATTGAAGGGGGGGACTCTATGCAAAGTTTTGCTGGGCAGCAGTGTCTCTGAATTACAATGTACATTTGGCCCTGTCCATAATACATCATGACCACGCCCACCTTCCGATGTATGGTCACGCCCTTTTTTCACTGCAATCATGGGATGTGTGGGCCCCAGATTGAAATTTCTTTGGTGGGCCCCCAGGGTCCCAGTCCGACCCTGCTACTATTCCCAGCAGCGACACAGAGCACAATGCTATACAGTGGTGGGTGAGCGGTGTACTACTGTTCCCAGCAGCGACACAGAGCACAATGCTATACAGTGGTGGGTGAGCGGTGTACTACTGTTCCCAGCAGCAACACAGAGCACAATGCTATACAGTGGTGGGTGAGCGGTGTACTACTGTTCCCAGCAGCGACACAGAGCACAATGCTATACAGTGGTGGGTGAGCGGTGTACTACTATTCCCAGCAGCGACACAGAGCACAATGCTATAAAGTGGCGGGTGAGCGGTGTACTACTGTTCCCAGCAGAGACACAGAGTGGCAGTAAACACAATGCTATACAGTGGTGGGTGAGCGGTGTACACAGAGTGGCAGTAAACACAATGCTATATAGTGTGGGTGAGCGGTGTACTACTGTTCCCAGCAGCGACACAATGACTGGGGGGACCCTGGCTAGCCTGGCTGGAGAGAGAACTACCCTGCCTGCCTACCCAAAGCTAAATCCACAGACAAATGGCGGAGAAATGACGTGGATCGGATATTTATTTACCCGAACCACGTGACCTGTTCGGCCAATCAGAGTGCGTTCGGGTCCGAACCACGTGACCCGTTCGGCCAATGCGCTCTTAGTTCGGCTATATGGCCGAACGGTTTGGCCGAACACCATCAGGTGTTCGGTCGAACTCGAACATCACCCGAACAGGGTGATGTTCTGTAGAACCTGAACAGTGGCGAACACTGTTCGCCCAACACTAGTACTGACTACAGACTACCGCTGGGGTAGTCATATGCTGTACCGATTTGTGTTTCAACAATTTCTGTTCAATAACAGCTGATCAGTTGTGATTGACATGGATTTAGGATGGATCACAAGTACAATGAAAGGCAACCTGTACTGTGAGCTCAGTGGTAATGAGCAGGCTAGATTGAAACTTGCAAGTCTGTGTAAAGAAAACAACTTTGATTTATAATATACAGAGTAAAGAACAGCTATGCATCTGCCTTCCTGCTGCAATGGAAATGTGTGAAACTTACCTATCCTTGCGGTATGTTGCGAGTCAATCCAGGGCATTGTCCTGACTGCTTAGATAACCTAGGGGCCCATTCACACAAAGGCGATTAGTGGGCGATTGCTGCTAATTGCTGAAGCACTACCGCTTTTAAAGCGCTAGTGCTATTCTAACCTACGGCAGTAATCTCATTGCTGCAATTGGTGCCAATCGTGGGTGATATTGGATTAGCACTAATTGCTAAACGTGGCGCAATCGTGGTACAGCGCTTAAAGCCGTGATCGCGATCGCTACGAATCCCGGGAGTGTCCAGTGATTTTACTGCGCTAATTGCAGTAAAATCACGCACGCAAAACGGTAGCGCTGAATGCTACTGTTTTGCGCTTTTTAAGTGTGAATGGGGCCAAAGGAACAGCTAGCCACTTACCTAGGAAACTGTGTCCATATGTCTGGGTGGCTGTTCTATATGAAAGCCATTGCTTTACCAATCTATTGCATGGCTTTGATATATACCCCACCTCAGCCTATACTTATAAACCCCTGTATTATCCTATACTGGAAACCTCCTGCTCCCTAATCCAGACTAATAGATGCTTTTACGCTGATCTAAAGCAACATAAGGCCTCATTCAGACTATACGTGCTGCCATGCGCATTTCGGCAGCCCGTATGGTGTGCGACACGCAAGAGCGGTAGTAGGGCGTAGACAGCCCTTTTACTGTTGCCATCGCAGTGATACATTCTTGTCCGTTTCGCCTGATTGTCATACGCTGCAAAACTCAAATAAAAATTGTTTTAAAAAAAGAAATACAATATGATTATCTATTAACTACCGTATTTCGCGCCGTATAAGACGCTCCGGAGTATAAGACGCACCCAGGTTTAGAGGGCAAAAATCAGGGAAAAAAATATATATTTACTAAACCTGGTGCGTCCATGTTCCAGGAGCGTCCTGTACTTTGTTCTCCCCCAAAAGGTGTCCTACTGTGTCCTTCTGTCCCCCCATGTGTCATTCCATTCCCCCCCAGGTGTCCCCTTCTGTCCTCCCAGGAGTGCCCGTTCTGTTCCCCCAGGTGTCCTCCTGTTCCCCCAGGTGTCCTTCTGTTCCCCCCAGGAGTCCCCACTCTGTTCCCAGGTGTCCTTCTGTTCCCCCCAGGAGTCCCCACTCTGTTCCCAGGTGTCCTTCTGTTCCCCCAGGAGTCTCCACTCTGTTCCCAGGTGTCCTTCTGTTCCCCCCAGGAGTCCCCATTCTGTTCCCAGGTGTCCTTCTGTTCCCCCCAGGAGTCCCCACTCTGTTCCCAGGTGTCCTTCTGTTCCCCCAGGAGTCTCCACTCTGTTCCCCCAGGTGTCTCTTTCTACCTCCCCTGTGTTGCCATTTCTCTCTCCTGTGTCCCTGCTACGGTTAGCCAGTTAGCGTGTGTCCCTGCTCTCTTTTTCAATAGTGTATATAGGCAGGCTTTGCCTCCCCCATGTCACTGCTTCCTGTCCCCATGTCCCCGCATAGTGGCAGGCTTTGCCTCCCCCTGTCGCCGCATGCTGTCCCCATGTCCCCGCTGTCCCCATATAGCGGCAGGCTTTGCCTCCCCCATGTCGCCGCATGCTGTCCCCGCTGCCCGCGTATAGTGGCAGGCTTTGCCTCCCCCTGTCGCCGCATGCTGTTCCCATGCCCCGCTGTCCCCATATAGCGGCAGGCTTTGCCTCCCCCATTTCGCCGCATGCTGTCCCCGCTGCCCGCGTATAGCTGCAGGCTTTGCCTCCCCACGCGTCATCAGTACAAGCCAACACTAGAGCGAGAAGTGCAGCGGTGAAGAGGTCGGCTGTCACCGCGGGCGCTGCTGGAAAGGTAAGAGATTGCCTCTAAACATTTATATAGGCAGCGGGGACATCGGGGCAGCATGCGGCGACATGGGGAGGCAAAGCTTGCAGCTATACGCGGGCAGCGGGGACAGCATGCGGCGACATGGGGGAGGCAAAGCCTGCCGCAATATGGGGACAGCGGGACATGGGGACAGCATGCGGCGACAGGGGGAGGCAAAGCCTGCCACTATACACGGGCAGCGGGGACATGGGGACAGCATGCGGCGACATGGGGAGGCAAAGCCTGCCGCTATACACGGCAGCGGGGACACAGAAAAGGGAAGCAGAGACACAGGAGAGAGCAGGCAGGGAATCCCCGATGACGGCGGGTCGGCGGTGCGTAACAGCGGGCGTTCATAAGTCGGGGATTCCCTGCCTTTGCCATATAAGACGCAGGGACTTTTTCTCCCCATTTTTTTGGGAGAAAAAGTGCGTGTTATATGGCGGAAAATACGGTATTATGAGTGATAAAGTGCCCAGCAAAACCAGCGTACTGATTGCTATCACGGGCAGTGAGCAACTGAATGAACAGAGCTTATATATAGGTGGGAAAGATCACAGACTAGCCCAGAAAAGGAACTGGCAAAATCACAGCTACGCATCCAGTTAAATGTCCTGATACAAACTCCTATTGTTCCATATGCCTGGGAGAGGGGAAATAAACAAACATAGCGAGCTATCTCCAACACAGTACACCCTTTTGTGTATACACACACACTGTGCGGAGTTGCTGCCACCAGTATAGGGGAGGGGACACTCACTCCCCCCCCTTAGTTCCCTGCTCACCGTCAGGCTTCTAGTTTATAAGCGTATCAGATAATATCCAGCATCTAAAAACATGAAAGAGGGAGAGCACTTCCCATAGTGTAAAACTGCTTTTTTAATATGGCCAACTCAGCCCCAATAAAATAATGCATACCAAATACATAAAAAAGTTAAGCATATCTCACAAATCCCTCGGCCGGCGTTTCAGGTCTCTGCCTGTCACCGCTCCTGAGCCGCTCGTGGTTGTTCCTGGAGGTAGTAGCGTGTAGGTCACTTAGCTCTGCCCTACGCGTTTCGTCACTGGAGGAGTGACTCATCAGCCCCTGATGAGTCACGCCTCCAGTGACGAAATTGGAACAATAGGAGTTTGTATCAGGACATTTAACTGGATGCGCAGCTGTGATTTTGCCAATTATCTGTGAGGGGAGTTTTGTCTTCTTTCTAAAAACCGCAAGCAGCAATCCGGACAGGAATCGAGCATAAGTGTGTGGTGAGCATGGTATCGCTCTGTCAGAAAAGGAACTGGCCAATCAGCAAAGGTTCCAGCAGAAAAGTGTCAGCTGACCAGTGTCCGCTGACACCCACTAGACCCGCCTCCTCAACCTATAAGAACTGCTCTGGGACGGGCACGTCCCCCTGGGGAGGCTGGAGGAACATACATGCTGAGTCACAGCCGCAGGGGTGCTGGGGATGCCGCTGCAGAAATCGGAAGAGGAAGCTTCCTGCAGCAGCCCAGTGCTGCCTAAGTCCTCGCTGGAACCATTAGCAGGTAAGAATGTTACACACGCATTGATAGAATTGTGAGTGAGCCAGACATTTCACTCCAACGCAAACATGAATTAACTAACAAATTTAGTGCCCGAGGATATCCTGCAGAGTCTTTTAGGAGGGTAGGGGTGACCGAAGATCCAGGATGGCTGCTTCACCCTGTTTGCCCTTTGTGTCAACCTACAATACCTGCAGTGATATGGTGGGCAGGAGTATTCATCGCCATTGGAACATTTTGCGTGACGGGTTATCGAGGATAACAAGGTTACAGAGGATAACAAGGTTCAGATATCCACCGCTTGTCATTCCGTCGTACACCGACCGTTATTAATTAAGAGTTAAAAGGAGTAAGGGTCCGGCTCGACTACCACAGAACAGGGGAATGTACCCCTGTCTGTCATGCCACATGTGTGGGAGCGTTGTGCGAGGTAGACAATTTTATCATCCGACAGCAGGAACTACCTTTGAAATTAGAAATTGGTACACTTGTGATTCAAGCTACGTTGTTTACTTATTGAAATGTCCTTGCGGTTATATTTACGTTGAGATGACTACCCAGCATCTTAAAGACTTCTCATAAGGGCCCATTTCCACTGGAGCGGAAACCGCTCCGAATCCGCAGAGTTTCCCCACAGGCAAATCGCTGGGGGTGGGGGGGGGGGGGGGCGTGGGGGAATTCTGCCATAGGGGATAATGGCGCCGCCGGCCGAATCGCTTGCCCTAGCGATTCGATCGGCATTGCCCGCTGGATTTGCTCGGGAGGCTGTGAATCCCTGAGCCGTGCATGACATGGCTTCTGGGATTCGCCTGCGATCCCGCACACCCGGAAGTGCCGCCGCGCGTCTAACTGACGCGTGCGGCACTAGTGGAAACAGGCCCTAAGACAACAATTAGAAATGCTTCAACTGAACAATCAGTAGCAGAACACTTTACTAAATGTGGACATAATGTATCACAATCACATGTCATGGCTATAGATGGGGTTCCACCATCCTGGAGGGGTAGTAATCGTCAGAAAGAACTATTGCGCAGAGAGGCAGGCTGGATAAGAAGATTAGATGCAATGGGCCCTGCTGTCCTTAATAGGGAACGTGACCTGGGCTTTTGTCTTTAACAGCTATCATACCCATCTAAGAGCTGGAGTGAGATCACTTGTGGCCTTGGTTACTTGCGCCATTTAATTCCTAAGTGCCATTTATTACAAAGTGCTTTACAACTTATTAAGAATTTACAAAGAATTTACCCAGGAATTCAAACAGGATTCAACAGCCACAGGACTCTGCAGGAAACAACTACTCTGCATCCAGAACAGCCTCCAATGCTGTTGCTAAAAGTGCCACTGCTGGATATATGTTGCACAGCCAAGTAGAATCTGCTTCTTTATGTACACAGGTTTGCTTGCACTAACTGCATACTCATATAAACTGTTTAGTGGTTGCAAATTTCCTGGTTATAATCAGAGACACTTACCATGTTTACTGCACTTATTCTTATGTTTTGCTTGTCTGCGAACATCTACAAGTTGCATTGCAATATGCATCCTCCCAATGTACCACACTCCATATTCAATTTACCTGCTCTGCTTTCATCACCTTCCTCAGCTTCTCATGAACTGTTAGCTCTCCTGAAATCTCTCTCCCCCCAGCAGCTCAAAAACCTCACAGACATTTAAATCTCATTTACATTTGCTTACTCTCTCCCTCCTACCCTTCTTGCAGCTGGTGATATATCACCCAATCCTGGGCTACATCTGCTGCCAGATAAGTATCCCCTGCTCGCCTGCTTCACACACTTCACAGCCCTCTGTCCACAAATAACCTCAACATCCATCCTCGCCCCAACCTTATTTCCATCCATCCCACCCACAAACACTTTCTCCCCCTACCCTGCGGTCTCTGGAATTCCAGATCTGTCCGCAATAAACTTACAGCGGTCCACGACCTCTTCCTCTCCAAATCCCTTACCATCCTCGCACTTACTGAGACATGGCTCACCTTCTCTGACTCCGCCGCAGAGGCTGCCCTCACCTACAGTGGGCTTCACCTCAGTCACACCCCCAGACCAGACAACAGGACTGGGGGAGGGGTGGGTCTGCTCCTCTCCTCATCCTGCACCTTCCGTGTCCTCACTCCACCTCCCTCCCTACAATTCACATCATTCAAGGCCCACACTATCCGCCTCTACAATCCCCTCCCAGCCATTGTTGCGGTCTTATACTGCCCTCCATAGAGCTCCAAACCACAATTTCTTGACAACTTTGCCTTCTTGCTCCCACATATCCTCTCCTCTGACCTCCCCACCATCATCCTCGGGGATTTCAATATTCCCATAGATGAACCCAACAACTCTGTTGTGACCCAGCTACTCACCATAGCCAACTCACTTGGCCTAGTACAACACACCAATACCCCCACCCACACTGCAGGTCACACTCTCGACCTTATATTCACTAATCCACCACCATTACAGACCTTGACATCGCACCCTTCCCACCATCAGACCATCACCTTCTCACCTTCAACCTCCTCACAGAAGGCACCTCCAAACTACCCGCCCACCCACCTGGTCGTTGGCAGCGAGACCTACGCAAGCTCAATCCTAGTGTCCTTGCTGACCCCTCCATGCCCTCTCCTCCACTCTCCCCACCCTAACCTGTCCTAATCTTGCTGCAGCTCAGTATCGCCAAACTCTCTCATCAGCCCAAGAGAAAGCTGTTCCACCAATATTCCGCTGCAACCGTCCCCCTAACCCCAAGCCCTGGCGCACTACCCATACTCACAACCTCCAGAGGGTAACACGCGCCACTGAACAAAAATGGAGGAAAACTCGACTTAACCAGGATTTCCTACAGTACAAGACTAACCTGCTGCAGTTCCACACTGCCATTGCTGATGCGTGTTATAAACTGTTCTATATCACCTTGCTTCGACACCATTAACTTCTTACAGTTGCGTCTCACAGACTGTGAGATCACTTGACTCTCCACACAGCAAGCAGGAGATAGACTTTCTCAGGCTTCTTCAAGGTTTACGTTATTTATTTAAGAAACAGGAATACAGATAGACACAGTTCATCATATCCTAGCCACGCCAATCTTCATGTTGCGTTACAAGCTTCTTGATTAGACTTCCTGCTGAAGTCAATCAGGTACCTTCTTCCTAACTACGTTACACTAGACTACCTACAGTATGTACAGCATACATTATATCAGATTACATATAGAATGAAAATAGAGGTTCCAGTCAGCCTTTAGATCTAGTGGGAAGGTCAGAAGCAGAATGAGCTCGGATCGCCCACCTCGGTTTTAATACCGACTAGGAAAGAGTTAAATGTGACATCATATTCGCCCTCCCCTAGACCAGACTATTGGTTGGGTCACCTCGTGGTGTCATAATACCCACCCACTCGATTAATAGTCAATGAGGCATTTGACCTACATGCAGGAATGTGGATATTTACAAAACATGGCTGATGTTTATTGTTCTAGTGGCGGTACATGCCCAGGTCAGGGAGACCTGTGGCCTTGTTCATAGAACAGCTTCTTGGTATGTTCTAGTTCTGCTGACAGAAGTGCAGATTTTCTCTCTAAGAGAAAATCCCCTTAAAGGGCAGGTCTGCTCATCAAGCCTTTTTGACTAACTCAGTCCAAATAACTGAGGCCTACTTAAATTATAACAATCCCCCCTAAAAAGGCTTGACCCGCAGATCCCAGCTTCTGAACCCACCCGTACCTGGTTTCTTTCTTTATGTTTCACTTTTCGATGTTCGTGCTCACACAACTTCTCTGCTCTAGGCGGTTATCCCTGGAAGAGAGAGCAAGATCTCTTGGTCTTCCTGTAACCAGGCTCTCTGGGGAGGCCCTACTTCTAAGTCCCTCTATATCACATGCTCAGCATTTGCGTCACTTGCTCTGAGTCCCTCTATATCACATGCTCAGCATTTGCGTCACTTGCGTATCACTCACAAACTTGCATGACCACAGAAAAGTGAAACTCGTTTGTTTGTTACTCAATGGAGCAGTGCCAGGTGCCTTCTAAAAGAGCACCTTTATACAATCAACTCCATCAGCGGTACTACTAAACCTATACCCGTAACCCTGTATATCCCTTAATTTAAAAATATTGGTTCATGAGATTGTTTATGAGGCACCAATCTCTTAACCAGGTTAATTTGTTTTACGTAATGATGCCTAAAGTTGTCATCCCCATCCAGACGACCAGTGGGTGTAGGAAGAACTTTTGAACTGCAGAGGCCCAGTCCGAGTGTCCCTGGAACATCACCGGAAACCTTTTCCACCAGGTCAGACTGGAACTCACCTGCTTATTTTTGTGTTCTACCTCGTTAAGATCACCTAGATCATGATGAAATCTTACCTCTAACTTAGTGTACGGTTTGTTTAACCGTTGTATCAAAGTGTGGTCGTCTTGGATCAAACCCTGTTCCCCTTTGTCCCATGTCGTGTTCTCTTTTAGGACGGGAACTACCCGTGAAACTTGGACCTTAAGAGTTCTCTTAACAATTTGAGAAATAACGTCATCAAACCTGGATGACTGGATCCATATGGGATCTCCGCTCCCCCAATATGTTCCCCCTGACAGATCCCCCTTGTTGGAACAATTATGAAAATGTACCTTGAATGTGTCCTTAGACATGATGCTAAAAAAACAAACCTTTCCTTCAGCCACCGGAACTGTCGGTTTGGCTTCAGGGTGGATCTTTTAAATGGTAGCCTCGCATTCTGCGTTATTGAGCCTGCAGGCTTCTTCACTAAATTTGACTTGCCCCGGCAAACACAGGTACCTCTGCAAGAATTGCCCGCATGAGGACAACTCTACTTTTTTCACCTCCCCGTCTAGCACCAAAAAAGGTTGACCTCTCAGGTCCTGGTGTAAGACATGGGTTGAGGTGGGAACTAAGGAAGTGGCGGTGCCTAAAGGAATGTTGCACCGTCTCCATTTGTTCACCCAAACATCTTGAAGCTTCCATGCAAAAGATCCTTCTCCAGAAAAATCGATATACCTCCCCTTGTCCAATCTCAGTTGGACAGGATCTTTAAGCATCTCCCTGACAAAATATGTCCCCAACTGTCCTGATTGGACCTCTTCCCCCTTATGTCCTGAGGCACAATATGTACCAGAGGTTGGGAAGACTGTACTCTCTGCAATCTTTCAATTAAGAGTACCTCTTCACTTACCCAACTAGCATGAGGATAAGCGGCTGCATATGGACTGTGTAATATCGTCCCCTGTTGTGACCCGTGTAGTGTGGATGGGGTTCCCTGTGTTGGCTTTTCCTCCCCCGGGACCGCTCTCCCCACCCTCTTTGTCACCTGGAAATGTGGCTGGATCTCGATTTTTACTTCTTGTTTCGAGAACCACCACCCCTCGGCTTACCAGCCTTTACATGTGTATAGTTGTTTCAGAGGCACTCTCTGTTGGTAGTTCCAGAGTGTGATGTTGTCCCCCGCGTCTCTCCGGCAGGAGAATTGACGCCTCCTGCTCGTTCCTCTCCAATCTGGAACCATCTCACTCTGGATAACCAAGACAAGGTACCCCTGAATCACACACTCCACCTTTTGCATGTACCCATTGTACTGCAATGTACCTTTTAACAAACCTTTGGATCGGTGCATCGATTCTGGGAGTGTGGCATTCAATAGCAGATTTACACTGCCATTCAATTCTGACTGCCCGCACACCTGACCCTTCAGACCTTTCACCCACCTTGTGCCATGAAATTTGTTTTCTTCTGGCACAAGTTTCCTCCCTCCCCGCTTAGTCCATCTGTGCCAAGCGGAGGGAGGTGTGAAAGGATCAGTACCTTTGTCACCCAACATTAACATGTTTGGGCCTTGCATTCTCATTAACCCCTTATTATACATGAGAATGTCCTCTCTTCGTTCTCCTAGGACGAAATGGCAACCTAGGATCACCATCAGCACGGTACTCTTCATTATAAAAGCACCACCTTGGGAAAGAAAAACATTAGCAATTTGCACTATGCTTTGCTCAGTCAGTTTTTTTAGTCGTTTTCCCATCTCCGGAATCTCGTTTTTTAGTCTCTTTCCAATTTCAGGAATCTCGCTTTTCTCCAAACTCAGATTGGCATCTGGAACCTTTCGCTTATCCGACTGACATCTCCATCTTTGCTGCCAGCACTGCAGCTGTCTCGAGTCCATATTGCCAAACTCCTGAAATCGAAATACAAACAAATCAATTCTTATTAATGATTTGGGATTCGCCCTGCGGCTTGTACTCTGTACACTTTAAATTGATCAATATATATCGTAATTGATCTCGTTGCTTTATGGTTCTCATCTCATGAACTCTGTTTACTCTTTTTGGTAGATTGGCGTTAAACTTCACCCCCCTACCTCAGTACTATCCTCAGTACTTACCTGTTTAAAATATGCTACCGCGGACTTCACCTCTGGAAGCTCTCACCTCATTGCAGCTCCTTCCACATCCCCCCCCCTATCTGTCCATGCGCGGCCGTCGCATGCACAGATTACGGATGCCACACCTGTTGCTGCTTTGCAGGTGAGCCTGCAATGCTCTTACTCATTTTCGCATTAACTTATCTAGAACTTCATCGCGATACCAGCTCTGCTAGAAGTTCTGTGTGTTGTACCCTCTGATCAATGTTTGCCGTGCCACTACCTAAACTACAAAAAATGGCTGCCTCCCTGTAGGAAGGAGCACTTAACACTTAAACTACACAGGGTGCAGGGCTAAGCATACCAGCGTCACATGCCTGTATGCAGATCCCTGAATGCCCACGTGGTAGGTAGTCATATGGCAAACACCGTACTGATACACTGTCACTCTGTACATGGCAATTCTTTCATTTGTATAATTGCCCCATGAACTGCTGTCAGTTCTTGTTCTTTGTGCTACCATTGATAGGAGCTGGAAAAACCATATTTGACCAATCAGTGGACGAAAAAAACACACGAAAACCAGCCCCAGCCCAGCATAGACCTCTTAGTCAAGCTCTGGCCCTGTCCACGACAAAAACCGGGAAAAAAACGTTACCGCTCTGCAGCAGCGGCAACGGAAGCCCGGATTGGTCCACTCCCTTTTTCCAATTCCGGCACCCCCTTGCTGCACTGTTGGGAACTCATGCTGCAACACCCATTAAGGTGCCCCACTTACAGGAATAATCCCATAAGCAACTCAGTACAGACCCATTCCTGATCTGCGCTGTTCATTGTCTCCCTGCACCTAGCTGGGAAACATTTCCTATCCGTGACCATGCTAGTCTTACGGTAATAGCTTGGTGCACTTATTCTGGCATTCCTTTCCATGGACTCAGGCTATGGGGAAATATTCTGAAATCCGAGATGCTCAGTAGAATGTCTCTGTATTTCTACCCCCCTCCCTTTCAGCTGCTCTGCCCGGAGCCGCGAGGACAGCCTGACGTGACGTGGATCCCCCAGCCCCTCCTCCCCCCTGCCATGACGTGTGGAAGCCATGACTCTTGGGGGCGGGCCCTCTCCACTGCCGCCATTTTGAGTCCTGGACTGCCAGCTAAGATGGCTGCTATCAATCTCCCGTAGCAACCACTTAATCCTATAAACATTAGGAGAAAAAACAAATTCAAACAGAACAAACATTGTATGCATAATTACACAGCATCGATACACAGTGCAGAACCTCAGCATTCCGTCACATACCCTCACGAATGCCTGCAAACCTGAAAAAACCCAAACCCCACGTCTCAGCTGTAATCCGAACTGCAATCAGACATAAGGATCCCCAGAGACGTAGGAATCTCTCTCACTCTATCACAGACATAACTCAGAACCGCCCGAGCGAGCTATACAACTCCAAACCACTTTAACTGTTACCATCCCAGCTAGAAACTTCTTCTGAGACGCACACATTTCAGCTGGAGCTCACCACACAACATAAAACATATGCAGACATTTAAAAACATGTTAGCAGCACTGACTGGAACGAGAGACGCTTACTTATCTCTCTACGCTTTCCACTACGGACAGAGAGGAAAAAAAAACACACTGATCGGGATCGGGAAAAAACGCCAGCTCACCGAAGAAAAAAACTTACTTCTAAGTTTTACAACTGTCTCACCTTCCCTCTCCTGTCTACTCAGCTACCTCTCTCTCCCCCATCTACTTGCTCGAAAGCCGCCCCCCCCCTCTTCTGCGGGCGCTCTACGCTAACACCGCTGGCCTCCCTCCAAGCTGTCCTCCCCCTACGCAGACAGCTGCTCTGTGAAAGCGAAAGAGAAAACAACAAACACAGCAAATACCACCAGCAGAAAAAAAAACATGCCTGTGACAAATGTGGATATAACCACTATATAAGCTGTAACAAACATTACAGAAACATTAAAGCCCATACTATGTACGCTCTAGCAACACAGGAACATTGAATCCTAAGAAAAAATCAAAGCACATAAACTCTGAAAACAGCACTATGTATTTACAATGGAGCTGCTCCTATCCTCACCCCTCCCACCACGCACAGGAGAGATGAGAAGCCTGCAGCCTCCACACTGCAATTAACACAGAATATACATATTAACACATTATCCTCTCCTTGTTATAACACCAAATACAACACAAATAACGCCATATAACAACATAAATCATACATGCCTGATCTGCGGACTCTTCGCAATTAATCAGCTTCCCGCAACTGTTCTCTGCGAAACTCAGATTGGACTCCGGAACGTCTGGGGGGGCTCCCACTCCCCCCACAGCGGATCGACCTCTCGCAGCACGTTGCCAGCTGGCCATCAGAGGGTTCCTTCTGATCCAATGTAGGCTGCGAACTGCAGTGCACATGCAGTCAAAGTTAAACGTCCAAGAGTTTCGCCGCTGATTCCTCGAATTGCAGCCCGTGTGCTCGGCTCCCACACACCCACAGCACTTATCAGCTTGATAAGCTTTTCCAGTCCGCGTCTACTCTGCTTGTTTTGCTGTGGAATATCTTGAAAACTTCTTCGGCCCCCGGCCCCTGTCTGCTTGTTCTGCTAGACAGTGTTTAATCAGGGTTTAATCGGCACCATTGTTATAAACTGTTCTATATCACCTTGCTTCGACACCATTAACTTCTTACAGTTGCGTCTCACAGACTGTGAGATCACTTGACTCTCCACACAGCAAGCAGGAGATAGACTTTCTCAGGCTTCTTCAAGGTTTACGTTATTTATTCAAGAAACAGGAATACAGATAGACACAGTTCATCATATCCTAGCCACGCCAATCTTCATGTTGCGTTACAAGCTTCTTGATTAGACTTCCTGCTGAAGTCAATCAGGTACCTTCTTCCTAACTACGTTACACTAGACTACCTACAGTATGTACAGCATACATTATATCAGATTACATATAGAATGAAAATAGAGGTTCCAGTCAGCCTTTAGATCTAGTGGGAAGGTCAGAAGCAGAATGAGCTCGGATCGCCCACCTCGGTTTTAATACCGACTAGGAAAGAGTTAAATGTGACATCATATTCGCCCTCCCCTAGACCAGACTATTGGTTGGGCCACCTCGTGGTGTCATAATACCCACCCACTCGATTAATAGTCAATGAGGCATTTGACCTACATGCAGGAATGTGGATATTTACAAAACATGGCTGATGTTTATTGTTCTAGTGGCGGCACATGCCCAGGTCAGGGAGACCTGTGGCCTTGTTCATAGAACAGCTTCTTGGTATGTTCTAGTTCTGCTGATAGAAGTGCAGATTTTCTCTCTAAGAGAAAATCCCCTTAAAGGGCAGGTCTGCTCATCAAGCCTTTTTGACTAACTCAGTCCAAATAACTGAGGCCTACTTAAATTATAACAATGCGAAGCAGGAGTACTTTACCAAGCTCATCGGAGCACAAGCTTCTAACCCCCAGCGTCTTTTTGCCACTTTCAACTCCCTGCTTAAACCCACCCCCCACCCTCTGTTTCCTCCCTCTCTGCCCCAGATTTAGCCACTCACTTCACCAACAAAATTGTCTCCATCCGTCAGGAAATAGTCAATCTTCACCTCCCACTGCGTCCCAACCAGCTCCTCCTCCACCCTATCCTCCCCTCACCTCCTTCACACCTACTACCACTACTATCCTCCCCTCCTTCACCCCTACAACCACTGAGGAAGTCAACCACATACTGCAGACTTCTCATACCGCAACCTCCCCCCTTGACCCCTTCCCTTCTGATTTACTCCAGCCTCATTTCACGGATTTGGCCCCATCCTCACTACCCTGTATAACCTCTCACTATCCACAGGCACCTTCCCCTTAGACTTCAAGCAGGCCACTGTAATACCCCTGCTCAAGAAACCCTCCCTCGACCCCTCACTACTCTCCAACTACCACCCTATCTCCCTCCTCCCCTTTGCCTCAAAACTCCTTGAGTGTCTGGTTTACAAACGCCTGACCCAGTACCTCAATGCCAACTCGCTGCTAGACCCACTGCAATCTGGATTTCGCCTGCCCACTCAACCAAAACTGCTCTCACCAAAGTGGTCAATGACCTTGCCCTAGCTAAAGCTGAATGTAAATACTCCATTCTCCTCCTCTTTGACCTTTCAGCAGCTTTTGACACAGTAGATCATCTCCTACTACTCCAGTCCCTCCAGTCCATGGGCATTCACGACCTCGCCCTGACCTGGCTTTCATCCTATCGCTCCAACCGCTTCTTCACAACCTCCTTCAAGGGAGTCCTCCAAGGCTCGGTTCTTGGCCCCCTACTGTTCTCCCTATACACATCCTCCATTGGCAAGGTTATCTCCTCCATGGGTTTTAACTATCATCTGTATGCAGATGACACCCAGATCTACCTCCATACCCCTGACATATCCACCACTACCATGGACAAGGTCTCCTCCTGCCTATCAGCCATCTCCTCTTGGATGTCCGCTAGGTTCCTGAAACTAAATCTAGACAAAACAGAATTTATGATCTTCTTACCCTGGCCATTCATGAACCTCCTAGATGTGCATGTCACTGTTAACCACACTACCATTCGCCCTACCTCTCAAGCCGGCTGTCTGGGAGTCACCCTGGACTCCGCGCTCTCCTTCACTCCTCACATCCAAAACCTCACAAATTCCTGCAACTTCCACCTTCGTAGCATCTGTAAGATCCGCCATTTCCTGACCTCTGCCACCACCAAACTCCTCATCCATGCCCTCATAATTACCCGCCTTGACTACTGCAATGCCCTTCAGTCTGGTCTCCCTATGACCCAAATAGCCTCGCTGCAGTCCATCATGAATGCGGTAGCCAGAATTATCCACTCCTCCCATCGCTCCACCACGGCAGCTCCCCTCCATGAATCCCTCCACTGGCTTCCTATCCAGTCCAGAATCAGATTCAAGATACTGTGTCTGACATAAAAATCTGTCCACAAAACCTGTCCAAAGTACATTTCCAATCTTACTCAGAGGTACACACCTAGCCGCTCACTCCGCTCCTCCAATGAACTTCGCCTGACCGCCCCCTTACATCACCCAGTCCCATGCACACCTCCAGGACTTCAAGAGCTGCTCAAACACTATGGAACTTCCTACCTCCACCCATTAGGGCAGCCCCCTCCTTCAACATCTTCAAGAAGGCCCTCAAAACTCACCTTTTCACTCTGGCCTACCACCCCTCACAAGTGCTCTAAACCCACAGCTGAACTCTGGTCCCCTACCTTTCGTGTCCCTACCTCTCCTTCTAGATTGTAAGCCTTTGGGCAGGGTCCTCCTCCTTTTGTGTCCTACCTGACCATGCACCTCCATTACTGTGCACCCATGCTATGCATTTGAGTGAACCAAACTTGCCTAATCTCCATGCTCCCATCCAGTGACTGACTAAGCATTACCCTGTACTCATACTATGCTGCATGATCTGTTTTTTCTTGTATTCCTGTATTGTCATATTGCTGTATGTCACCCCTAAATATTGTCTGTAACCTAAACTAACGTCCAGCGCTGCGTAATATGTTGGTGCTTTATAAATACAATAAATAAATAAAAATAAATAAAACATTAATTTGTGTAAAACTTGGATTGTGATGGGATTGTTGATATAATCATCATTGAATCTTTATAGTATATAGCTGATGACCCAGCGTTGCCCGAGTATGTGTTTGGCTGGTGTTGGTGTGTTGACACACACACACACACGATTTTATATATATATAGATTAGAATGTACTCTAGCTTTAGTTACTTACTTATTGATGACTGGCCACTTGAAGTCATTTCAGTTATTGCACATGGAAGTAAGTGTGTGTGTGTGTGGGTAGTGCATGCGTGCGTGTGAGTGTGCGTGCGTTAGCTAAGCATAAGAAGTATTAATGACACACAGCAGCTCAGGTTTGCTGAAGGCACATGCCCATCAAGTGATTCCATTAAAACTGCTTGTAAGACAGAGATGTCCAGACACACTTATCCATGAAGGCACACCTGAAATAATGCAGCTTATACCGATACATTCCAACATATATAAACATATAGGTTTATATACAGTGCTGCCCATAATTATTTATACCCCTGTATTCTGTTTCAGCTGCTGTGGCTATGTAATTACTGATCCCTAGACTGTCCCAAGTCCCAGTGGAATGGCAATAACTTACATAAGGGCAGTATCCACAGATAGGCGACTCAATGGACGACACAGATGAAGATCTTGAAGAGGTTTAATCTTGCAGTGTAGATCTTACAGTGACAAATTCCATAGGTCAAAACGAAGTAGCTTTACCAGGTACAGAGAGAAGATGCAGCACATGCTTACAGATACTTGTCTGAAGAGATACTGACTATGGGAGGAGTGGCTACATGGGTGGAACAAAACTACAGGGAAGGGAGAGGAACAAACTAGCTACAGGCAAACTTAGCTGCTGAACATCATAACACAAGTCCATGTATGTGGGACACAACACTCCCCGCCTGAAATCTTTAGATTTCACTAATATTATAGCAACATTAGTCTAATGTTAAGTCCATAGTTCAATAAACTTATAAACCTGTAAAATAAAGCAAACAACAATAAACATAGCAATCTTTTGCTTGAGAAATTCTCAGTAGGTTTTCTTGACAAAGTTCTTATGATACAACCCATCTTCAAGTCAGAGAGGCCACAATATGTCAAACCTCAGCTGACTCACAATTGTAATCCAAGGGATAAACAGTTTCCAGGAGTTTCAGGTCTTGCCTTGACCTGAAGAGTGTTCCTCATGAGGTAGTAGCAGCACCACCTCAGTAACAGGTCTGAAGAAGATTTTAGTTGTACCTCCTTTGGTAATCTTAACTTCAACCTTCCTAACCTTCCCATCTTCACTGGGAATGGCCTTGACAATATGTCCAGTTGGCCAGTCATTGCGAGAAACGTCTTTATCTCTCAGTAGCACAAGGTCTCCTTCTTGAAGAATTGGCTTAGTCTCTTGCCATTTATGGCGGCTCTGAAGAGTGTGCAGATATTCCTTCCTCCAACGGCTCCAGAATACATTTGCCAGATGTTGAACCTGCTTCCACTGACGTCTGTGAATGTTAGAGCAGTCCAAGTCCACGGGTGGTAGTGGGATGTTGCCAACCTTCTGAGTGAGAAGTGTTGCAGGAGTTAATATTGTTGGAGAATCTGGATCTGAAGACACGGGTACTAGTGGTCTTGCATTAATTATTGCGGAAACTTCAGCTAAAAGAGTAGTCAATGTCTCGTGGGTAAGTCGTCCTGAGTCTAACAACATGGAATTTAAGATTCGCCTTGTAATTCCGATCATGCGTTCCCAGGAACCTCCCATGTGTGAAGAGTGAGGGGGGTTAAAAACCCATGAACATCCACTGTTTTTCAAAAAATTATCAAGTTGCAGTTCCTTGCAGGCTCCAACAAAGTTGGTTCCACAGTCAGACCTGAGTCCTCTAATGGCGAAAAATCTTCGAAGAGCATTGATGAAACAGGAGGAGTCCATAGACTCAATTACCTCAATATGCACAGCTCGTACACTAAGGCAAGTAAACAGTACGGCCCACCGTTTATTGTTAGCCATGCCACCACGGGTCTTGCGTGCACAGACCGACCATGGGCCAAACACATCCACTCCAACATAGGTAAAAGGTGGGTCAGTACTCAGTCTGTCTATCGGGAGATGAGCCATTTGCTGATGATGGTGAGTTCCTCTCAACCTATGACACTTTACACACTTGTGAAGCACTGAAGAAATGCATCTTTTCATGCCGGTGATCCACAAACCTGCTGATCTGACAACACCTTCAGTGAACTGTCGGCCTTGGTGCTTCACTTGTTCATGGTAATGCCGAACTAAAAGAACAGCTACATGGTGACTTCCAGGCACAATGACTGGACTTTGCTCCTTGCTGGAAAGGTTGGCTTTCCCAATCCGACCTCCTACACATAACAACCCATGTTCATCAATGATTGGATTTAACTTTAGAAGAGGATTGTTTTGGGGAAACTTGCAGTTTTCTGTGATAAAGTTAATCTCTTTTGTGTAGATCTCCTGTTGCACACATTGAAGTATAATTTCTTCAGCATGAGAGATTTCTTCAAAGGTGGGATGGTTCTTACAAATGTGCCAACCACGACACTCGAGTGGCATTCCAGAATTACCCTTGAAGCAGCAAACAATATGTCTCAGGCGTGCAATGACACGGGTTATAGATGACCATGTGGAGAATCGCTGGAAGCGGTGTGATCCAAGTGTTTTCTTCTGATGTATGGTAGTATAAAGAGTGATACTTTCAGGTCTGATTTCCTTGTCAACTTCAGAATCTACTAAGTTGAAAACATCAGTAGTGCTGGACTCAGATTGATCATATAAGAAATCTGGGGGCAATAGCCAGTTTGACTTTGCAAGTTCATTTGCTGGTAATGCTCTAGTGCCATGATCTGCTGGGTTCTGATTGGTTGAAATGTAGTGCCATTGTTGTGGTGTGGAAAAGCTTCGGATGTGTTCTACTCTGTTGCTGACATACACATAGAACCGTCTGGTTTGATTGTGTATGTATCCGAGCACAACTTTGCTGTCAGTGTAGAAGTCAAAGGAATCAATCACAGTGTCCATTTCACTCTTAATGGTTTCTGCCATTTCTACAGCTAACACAGCTGCACAGAGTTCAAGCCTTGGAACAGTGTGTCCAGACTTTGGTGTTAGCTTAGTCTTACCAAGGAGAAACCTCCTTACCTTTTCCTCATCCCATCGATCTATGTTTTGCATTATGGTGTCAATAGATAATGGATATATGTGGAGGTAAATCCTCTTACGGCGCAATGGCAACTTGTAAGGTAGCGCTGTGGGAGGATTTCTAACTATATTGTTTTCCCCTATGTGTATGTTTACTGGGGGATGGTTACTATGGCAACCTCCGTCTGGCCTATCATAGCCCGGATATCCAGCATCAAGCTCTCATGCGAGGAGGCTATGACGTGTGCGCTCCACGGCGCACTATGCGGAAGCTTCATATTTTCCGACATGTACTGAGGGGCTGCGCTGATTGGTTGAGGCGGAACAGCGGGGGGAAGGTCCTGACAGCCAATCAGGACGCTCCCCCTTCGGTGCTCGGCGTCCAGCACCAAATACTGACGCTATGGAGCAAGTAGCATTCCAGTTATGCAGATAACCTATACGACGAGGGTAGAGGTATGCGGATACTGACTTTGGAGGTTGGGGTCAGATGATAAGGGGTACATCTTTCATGCATGGTACCCTATAGACTCATCTACCATTGGAGGATTCCACTGGGAAAATAGCAGGGAACCAATAGAACGCTGGCCCTCATGGAGGGAGTGACCTGTATGACTGTGTGGGGGAGGTGGCTTCTAACCACCACCCACTGGAGGGTATATAAGTTGAAGAGAGCTGCCATATGTGTTTGGCTGTTATAATGATATAAGCCGACAGGCTATAATTTATACTTGTTTTATAATGTATCTTTGCACCTTATCACTATCTGCACGTTTTTAGCACTTGTTCCCTTGAAAAAGCTTCAGTTAGAAGTGAAACATGTCAGGTTGTTTGGTGGGGATTGTGTGATTTTACTTTTACTAGTATATGCCTATTAGCCTGGGATAATTCTGTTATCCCCTCTATATGCTTACTGAGCAGGCTGGGCAAATACTTGCAAGTGTAATTTAGTATGTACTTTCAGCCAATACTTTACTTTTAATGGTCAGACTTTAATAAAAGTTAAGTTTTAGATTCTGCATAGAGAGAATAATTTTGTTGCAAGGAGAAACCCCACAGAAGGTCTGTTATCAAGTCCAGTAAGACGAAGGTAGGCTACAGCTGCAATCGCCTCAACAGCTGCATCTGAAAAGATGTGGATTTCTTTATTTTTTAGCAGAAGCTAGGGAGATGGATGTGTAGCAGCGTGGGATTTGGAGATTTTGCAGTGCCTTTAAGGAATTCTTCCATTTTTCCCATGCTTTCAGCTTATTATCGGGTAGTGGAGTGTCCCAGTCTACCTTCTCCAAAGTGAATTGTCTCAACAGAAACTTTCCTCGGATTGTCACTGGAGCTACAAATCCCAAAGGGTCGTAGATACTGTTGACGACCGACAAGACTCCCCTTTTTGTAAAGGGCTTATCACAGATTGACACTTGAAAGGTGAATGTATCTTGCTTGATATCCCAGAGCAAGCCAAGACTGCGCTGCATGGGAAGGTCTTCAGACCCTAAGTCAAGATTCTTTAGGTTAATAGCATAGTCATCTTTGTGGAAGGCCTTCATTACCTTGTTGCTGTTTGAGATGATCTTGTGGAGTCTGAGGTTGGCCACAGACAACATTTCTTGAACTCTTCGTAGAAGGTCAATGGCTTCTTCATCTGTAGGAAAAGATTTAAGTCCATCATCCACATAGAAGTTTTTCTCCACAAAATGACGAGCATCAGTTCCATACTCTTGTTCACCTTCTTGGGCAGTTCTTCTCAGTCCGTAGATTGCTACTGAAGGTGAAGGACTGTTCCCGAATACATGCACCTTCATGCGGTAGTCTATGACCTTGTCATTTAAGTCATTGTTTCTGTGCCGTAGGAACCTAAGGTAATTTCTGTCCTGCTCACGGACAATGAAGCAGTGAAACATTTGTTGGATGTCAGCCATTACTGCTATAGGCTCTTGTCTGAATCGGATTAGTACTCCTATAAGGCTGTTGTTCAAGTTGGGCCCAGTAAGAAGAACATTGTTCAAACTGACTCCTTCATATTGAGCACTCGAGTCAAATACTACTCTAATTTGACTAGGTTTGCGGGGGTGGTACACACCAAAGGATGGAAGATACCAGCATTCTTCTCCCTCCTTCAATGGTGGAGCAGGTTCAGCGTGATCATTTTCTAAAACCTTCTGGATAAATGCTACAAAATGTTTCTTCATCTCTGGTTTCTTTTCAAAGGAACGTTTTAATGAAGCAAATCTGGATACTGCTTGCTGACGGTTGTTTGGCAGTCTCTCTCTAGGTGTACGAAAGGGTAGAGGGGCTACCCAACTGTTTTCTTGGTTTTGAGTGAATTCCTCATCCATGATCTTGAGAAACTCTTTGTCTTCAATGGCAAGTGCTGGTTTTTCATCATTAGTAGTTGTAATGAACACTGTGTCACCAATGCAATCTTCCTGGTGATGGAAGATGGATTCACTGTCACTGGTGATGTTGAATCTCTCCTTAACACTGTAATGATAAGGACATGGTTCGAAAAGAGTTTTGTGCCCATTAGGTAGAATGTAAGTTTTGCAGGAAGAAATGTTGGTAGCTCTTCTCGTTCTGTTTACACACACATTTCCAATGACAACCCAGCCAAGATCAAGGCGCTGGGCATACGGAGCATCATGGGAACCATTTATTTGCTGGCGTGCTTTATGCACCCTTAGAATGTCTCTGCCGAGCAAAAGAAGAATTTCTGCATTTTCATCAAGTGGTGGTAAGTGTTTGGCGACAGCTCTTAAATGTGCATGATGAAAGGCAGCTTCAGGTGTAGGGATCTCTTCTCTGTGGGAAGGAATCTGGTTGCATTCAGCAAGGGTAGGCAGTGGCAGTTCTATAGTACCATCAAGAGAAGCTATCATGAATCCATTAGCTCTTCTCCCTGTCACTTCTGAAACACCTCCACATGTGCCAAGTGTGTATGGCAGGGAATCTCCTTTAACTCTGAAGTAATCAAAGAATTGTGACTTAGCAAGTGAGTGATTGCTCGGATCATCCAGAATTGTATATAGTTTCATGGCTCTTTCAGGCTGTCCCTTGGGATACACTCTGACTAGGCATATCTTTGCACAAGACCTGTCACAAAGATCTTCTCCACAAACCTCAGTGCATGTAGAAGAAATTAAAGTAGAGTCTGCTGTCTGGTTTGCATTCTCCCCGCCATGATTTGTGGCAGGATCAGAATCTGCAGAAGAAGAGGTATGCTGAAGTGGATGGAGCTCTTGTACATGGGTGTTGCTTCCACAATCTTTGCATTTGATTTCAGCCTTACAGTCTTTTGCAAGATGTTCTGTTGAAGCACAGCACTTGAAGCAAATCACAAGTTTCTTTAAAATTTATTTGCGTTCTTGCAATGGCTTTTTCCGGAACACATGGCAGTTCTTAAGAGCATGTGGTTTCTTATGAATTGGACATTGGCGATTGGGATTATCAGTTTTATCTCCTTGTCTGCCCCTTTCAGGGTTATCAGCAGGATCAGGTAGCACATTAGTCTTTTTAACTGACATGGGACCCCTGTGACTCCTGGGTTTATTCAAAGCAAATTTGTCTTTAGCGAAATTTCAACCTGAGATGTTTGACTCGTTGAAAAAGAAGCTTGGATCATTCTTGGTTTCTGCAATGTTCTTGATGAAGTCACAGAAGTAGAAGAATGGTGGGAAAGAGACCTTTTTCTCTTTCTTGTACTTTGAACCCATGGTTGCCCACTTCTCCTGTATTCCATATGGCAGTTTTGCAGCAATTGGATTCACACCATGGGCTGTGTCAAGATAGCTAAGGCCTGGGAGGTGAGGATCCGCCTTAGCAAGCTGTAGTTCAAGTAAAAGATCACTCAGTTCCTGAAATTTCTGATTATCCTTACCAGATATCTTGGGAAAGTCTTTCAATCTTTTAAGCAGAGCATCTTCTACAGCTTCCGGACTACCATAACTCTGGTCTAGGCGTTCCCAAGCTGCATGTAGGCCTGCAGATGGATTGTCAACATGAACAGCTTTCAGTCGCTTCACACGTTCTCTTGACTGAGGTCCTAGCCACTTTATCAACATGTCAAATTCTTCACCAGGAGGTATTCCCAGGTCATTTATGGCAGCTTTAAAGGTAGACTTCCATCCTCTATAATTTTCAGGGTGGTCATCGAAGCTTGTGAGGCCAGTGCTTGTGAGCTCACGACGAACCATGTATCTAGCTAGGTCTGAAACATCAGCACATGGTGGCCTGGGAAGGTATGGATTTGCATGGGGGTTTAAGCCAGGAACAGGTTGAAAGTCCATTGCTATGGCAGGATGTGATTCAGACGTAATGTTATCAGGAAGCATATCAGTAACATGAAGAGGTGATGGTAGCTTGGCTTGAATGCTGACCCCTGGTTTGACAGCTGGATACTTAGTAGCCTGAGCATTGTGAGGCAAGATACGACTTGAGGGCCCATCTTGATGTGCAGAAGGACCAGAAGGTTTAAGGTCTTGCATGGACACAATACGTTCAGATGGCTGATGTCTTAAAGGAGTGTCCATGTCATCAGGAGCATCAAAGGGTGCAGAGCGATTGCTGTTCTGGTTGAGGACATAGTTCTTTGTGCGCTCTATGGGATCTTCTGAGTTTGCCATGCTGACACTGTCTAAATCACTTCCAACAGCTTCTTCTAAAACTCTTAATTTTGCTTCTGCAGTAGCTTGCTCACATTTTCTTTCTAGAGCTTCAATTTCAACTTTCTTGCGGGCAGCTTCTGCCTCCATTTCTGCTTTCTTGTGGGCAGCTTCTGCCACCATTTCTGCTTTCTTGTGGGCAGCTTCTGCCACCATTTCTGCTTTCTTGTGGGCAGCTTCTGCCACCATTTCTGCTTTCTTGTGGGCAGCTTCTGCCACCATTTCTGCTTCCATTTCTGCTTTCTTGTCAGCGAAGGCAGCTCGCACCTTGGCAGCCTCTACCTCTGCACGAGCCCTTACAAGTTCACTAAGGGTGGAACTTCTTGAGTGGGATGATCTTGAAGATCTCTTTGTGTGTCTAGTAGATATGGAGCGATGAGATGCAGTTTCTTACAGCTGTGTAATTCTTGCCTCTACATTAGCTTTAGTTTCAGACACCTTTATATTTCTCTCCTGGTTCAGATGTTCAAACCTTTTTAGTTCTTCTAAAGATTCTTCTGTGTTTGTGCTCCTTAGGAATGACATGTACTTAGTGCAGAGCCTCTGATAACTTTCATATGCAGACTTGAAGTGTAAGAGAGCGCCCTCTAGTTGCAGTACTCTCTGGCTAGGCTGTGTGACTTCAGACATGTAATGCACAGTCCTCTCCCAGAGGTGTGTTAGATCAACTGAGAACTCTTCCATTATAACTTCAAAGTTTTCTTTAGATTTCCAAGAAAGTTTGGTTATACGTTTAGGTCTGACACTTGCTTCTGTCAGTATATCTGCATTTTCCTCTTGCAGCAGAGTGTCAGACATTTGCTGATCCTCAGTGTTTTCAGCTTGGCTCAGAGGGAACACTTGTTCAGCCAGGGAGCTGGCTGTGTGGGCTGATACAATGTAACAGTTTGCAGCAGGCGGGAACAGGAGAGATGTTCTGCAGAGAGAAATGCTGCCTCTCTTAGCTTCACAGTGCAGGCTTAATAGCAGTATTCAGAATACACAGTTTTACACAGTTCATAATGCAGACACAGTCTATATTCCCACTGGCCTCCTCACAGATCACTGTAGCTGTAGTAGTTCTGAGTGAGATGCTGAGCCAGTTCTGTAGTATGCTGGATGCAATGTACTGCAGTCTGTAGTGTGACTAGCAGGGCTCTCAGGCTGCTGAATATCACAGTGATGACTGTATGGTCTTCTATTCGTTTTGACTATTCTGTTTCAGCTGCTGTGGCTATGTAATTACTGATCCCTAGACTGTCCCAAGTCCCAGTGGAATGGCAATAACTTACATAAGGGCAGTATCCACAGATAGGCGACTCAATGGACGACACAGATGAAGATCTTGAAGAGGTTTAATCTTGCAGTGTAGATCTTACAGTGACAAATTCCATAGGTCAAAACGAAGTAGCTTTACCAGGTACAGAGAGAAGATGCAGCACATGCTTACAGATACTTGTCTGAAGAGATACTGACTATGGGAGGAGTGGCTACATGGGTGGAACAAAACTACAGGGAAGGGAGAGGAACAAACTAGCTACAGGCAAACTTAGCTGCTGAACATCATAACACAAGTCCATGTATGTGGGACACAACACCCTGTAAAATTTTTATTCAAAGTTAGTTTTATTCAACTAGTAATTTTTTGATGGGAAATGACATAGGTGTCTCCCAAAAGATAATAAGACGGTGTACAAGAGGCATTATATAGGAAAAGAAAAAAAAAAGATTCTCAGCTTTTATTTACATTTGAGCAAAAAGTGTTAAGTCTAAAATTATTAAAACCCCTCACAAACTGTTACAGTCTGTGGGAAAATCCAAAGTTCCATACCATTCCAAATAGTCCAAGCTGTTCTAAAGCATCCTAATTACCCTGATTAATTGGGAACAGTTGTTTTACTCAACTCAACAAGAGAAAAACAGCAGCTCTCTGCAGTTGGTTTATGGACAGTCATGGCTAAGAGAATGAAGCTCATGAGGACCTGCGGCTACGTATTGTGGCTGCTCACAAGTCAGGAAGAGGCTACAAGGCCATTTCTAAATGTTTTCAAGTTCCAGTGCAAAGTATTATTAAAATTACAAGCTATTCCGCACTGTGTAAAATCTCAGAGGATGTGGTCAGAACCCAAAAGTGACACCTGTGCTGGCCAGTAGGATAGTGAGAGAGGTGAAAAAAGAATCCAAGGATCATCACCACCAAGGCTATCCTGTTGAATATGGGCTCTGCTGGTGGCAATGTCTCAAGGCAGACAATCCAATGGACACTGCACACTGCTGGGTTCCACAGATGCAGACCAAGGAGGACGCCACTTATCCAGATAAGGCACATAAAAGCTTGCTTGGCCTTTGCAAATGCTCATCTGGACAAAGAAGAAGACTTCTGGTTTTCTGTGTTATGGTCAAATGGAACACAAATTGAATTGTTTGGTCACAATAATGTTTCTTTCATTTGGAGTAAAACCCAAAGCACTTCAACCCAAAGAACAACATCCCCACTGTCAAACATGGTAGGGGGAACCTAATGCTTTGGGGGTGTTTTTCAGCCAATGGACCAGGGAACCTAATCAACGTAAACTGCACCATAAAACAAGAGCAATCCATGAGGATTCTCAACAACGACAACATCAGGGAGTCTGCAAAGAAACTTGGCCTTGGGCACCAGTGGACATTTCAGCATGACAATGACCCAAAACACCCAGCGAAAGTGGTGAAGAAATGGTTAGCAAACAACAACATTAACGTTTTGCAGTGGCCCAGCCAGAGTCCTGACTTGCATCCAATTGAGAATCTGTGGAGGGAGCTAAGGATCAGGGTGCTGGCAAGAAGACCCTCCAACCTGAAAGAGTTGGAGCTCATTGCTAAAGATGAATGGGCAAAAATACCTGTGGAGACATGCAAAAAGCTGGTCTGCAAATATAGGAAGCGTTTGATTGCTGTAATAGCCAATAAAGTCTTTTCTATTAATTACTGAGAAGGGTATAAATAATTTTGGACTGGACACCTTTTGCTCAACTGTAAATAAAAGTTGAGAAATGTTTTTTTTTCTCAACAATAATGCCTCTTATACATCGTATTATGTTTTGGGAGACACCTATGTCATTGGTTGTGATAGGATCCAGGATGTTTTTTTTATTTAAATATTTATAGTTTTTTTTTTTTTTTTTTTTTTTAAATATACATATTTTTTAAATTATTTTAATAACCCTCCCCCCTCCAGCCAATCAGTGCCATCAGCTGTCATAAGCATCAGCCTATGACAACAGATTGTCATTAGCGCTGCCATAGAGCGCAGTGCTGTACAGACTAAATAGATGGCGATCGCCGCTGTTAGACTGATGGCGGAGCGGAGCTCCATCATCCAAGCGGTGACAATTTCTTGCAAATCCCCGCCCCAGGACTAGACGCCAATTGGCTTTAGGAGGTCCTGGGGCCGCCGCCACGATCATGTTCATCAGAGGAACGCGGTCGTATAGCAGATAAAAAACCTTTTTTCTATGTTGTCAACAAAACCTATTTACATTTAGCCTCTGAGATAAAACATTATTCATGTATTTTAGGTCTTTTACAGTCATGCATAAGGGTGGGAGCATATTCACTAGGGCCAACATCAGCATGAACAGTCCTTATAAAGTCAGGATCATTATTCTTCTCAATACTCAATCTTCATGTCTGGTCTGCATCGTTTAAGGGCTTCTAGTTGTTGTTTTTGTTCTTTTGACAATTCTCCCATGAAACTAGAAGAAAGGACCAATGTTATCATTGCACATTGAAAAAGTGATGTAATGCAACATATACACCGTACACACAGGCACATACACAGAAACATACAGACACACACAGGGACACAGACACACACACACAGGAACACAGACACACACACACACACACACACACACACACAGGAACGAACACACACACACACACACACACACACACACACACACACACACACACACACACACACACACACACACACACACACACACACACACACACACACACACACTACACACACACACACAGGAACACACACACACAGGAACGAACACACACACACACACACACACACACACGAACGAACACACACACCACACACACACACACACACACACACACACACAGGAACGAACACACACACACACACAACACACACACACACAGGAACACACACACACGAACGAACACACACACCACACACACACACACACACACACACACACAGGAACGAACACACACACACACACACACACACACACACACACACACACACACACACACACACACACACACACACACAGGAACACACAAACGAACACACACACACACAGGAACGAACACACACACACACACACACAACACACACACACACACACACACACACACACACACACAGGAACACACACACACGAACGAACACACACACACACACACATACACACACACACACACACACACACACACACACACACACATACACATACACACACACACACAGGAACACACACACACGAACGAACACACACACACACACACACACACATACACACACACACACACACACACACACACACACACACAGGAACACACACACACGCACACAAACGAACACACACACACAGGAACGAACACACACACACACGAACGAACACACACACACACACACGAACGAACACACACACAGGAACACACACACACACACACAGGAACACACACACACACACACAAACGAACACACACAGGAACGAACACACACACACACACACACACACACACACACACACACACACTGGCCATGACTAAATACCGTACAATATAACACAGTAATGGTACAAGGTAATAGTTTGGTACAGTCAGAACTTGTGCACAAGTTTGTCGAGGTACAGAATCGTTAAACAAATCATAGTCAAATTTGAGCAGGGTCACACACATATATCAGATGTCTGTCGTATTACTAGGATTAGACAATAACAGTCAGAGACAGGCTGAGTCGGTAACGGAAATAAGATGACTGAGGTACAGAATCGTCAGGCAAGATCGGAGTCAAAAGGCAAGCAAAAGTCGGTACACAGATAAATAAACAGTATATGATATTCAGAAATTTACAAAATAACAAACTTCAATAACTACAAAATATGACAAGACTGACTGACTGGAGTACATATATATTGTTCATCTACACAATATATAAATGTATCTCAAGAAGCTAGCTTGCTAGGCCAGGAACCAGCGTACTGATTAGTATCAAGGCCAGCGAGTGACTGACTCGTCTGACCTAATATACTAATATATACCTAACTAGCTGATTGGTGAGGGGAGACAGAGAGCGCTCCGATGGTGCATTACCAAAAATATATACTTTATGCACGCAATAAAAAATGCACTTACAAATTGTATAGAGATACTGCGCCTTATGTGGCCCGTCAGCAGGTCGCCTCGGTCTGATCCAGCCTGGCCAGGGCTGGAGGTGTGGATGGAGTCACACAGGAGCGTCCTTCTGCGGGGAGCGGTGCGCAGTGACTGCTGTCTGACGTCACTACCGGTTTCGGCGTAGGTCCACGCCTTCCTCAGGTGACGTTACGTTCAGACAGCCCTGTATACATAGTTTCCCTCTTGTGGCAACAGTTACCACGGGGCGGGATTAAAATTCAATAAACTTTATTGTAACAAAAATAAAACACTGACAAACTCCGCTGTTATGCGGACTATTGTCAAGTACTATGTGGAACTTTCTAAAAGAATAATATTGATAAGGATAATAATAAAAACTATTATACCTATAAACCCTAATGGTCTAATCCTGAAACCTTCCTATTTGTGCAGCAGGCTAGTTAAGTTGATGGGACTGTAGATTCAAGCTAAAGATCTGTCCTTACAACAGGATCGCTAGATCCCGGATTGAGACCTTACTGCAGTCAAATGGCTATAAACATGAAAATTATAATCAATTGACCATATATTTATAGGTACACTGAACTTAATCTAAAAAGATTATTACACTAAAACATGAACTATGACCCTAGATCTAAAAAATCCATTATACATGTGAAATTAAAACTACTACATGGTCTATATGCGAACAATCCTGATCCATCTAGTTAGGACCCGGCCATGCTAAAGCTTTAGGCCACATACACACATCAGACCATAGTCTTTGGAAAATGAAAGATCACAGACCAATCTTACCACCCTTCATGTAGTATAAGAGCCATACTCTACACAGTCTTTTCTATGGAGCTGAACTCCCCATCAGACAGAAATCTTTGCAAGATGCTGCACACACAGATGCTGTACAGACACAAAAGATCAGTATCTGCAAAAGATCTGTCCCTGCCAAAAATCCATTCCTGCAAATTGCAATGATAGTCTATGAGATCTGCAGATCATCATATACACATGATTTAACTGACATTCATCTGCAGATCTGCAGATCTGAAAATCCATCCTGGTGGATCTGATCTGCAGATGAATGTCAGTTAAACAAGGGGTTTATGATGATCTGCAGATCTCATAGACTATGAATGCAATTTGCAGGAACGGATCTTTGGCAGGGACAGATCTTTTCCAGATACTGATCTTTTGTGTCTGTACAGGATCTGTGTGTGCAGCATCTTGCCAAGATTTTTTCCTGATGTGGAGTTCAGCTCCATAGAAAAGACTGTGTAGGTATGGCTCTCATACTACATGAAGGGTGGTAAGATTGGTCTGTGATCTTTCATTTTCCAAAGACTATGGTCTGATGTCTGTATGTGGCCTTAGACCTGCTAGGCACCAGAAAATTACATTTATGGATCAAAATGTTCTCATTATAAATGAATAAAGGTGCGTATAGATTAAAAATTAATAAACTATATAAAAATTCAAGAATTCTGAATCAGTATGCTCAAGCATTCATATGTGTATTGTTAGGAGGGCAATACATGCCTGTTATCCAGTGTCAAATGTTCTACCGCAATCACACCCCTGGATAGCAACCTTTGATGTATTTTGAATCAGACCTTACTGCAGCCAAATGACAATTAATCTCAAAAAAGTAGGTGCGTCTTCGAAAACTGATTGATTAAATAAAAATTCCTTGTTTCTCACTATAAATGGGTGGAGTTGCATATTAATTAATAGATAAATGAACTATATAAAAAAATCAGAGAAATCTGAAACAGTGTGTCCTGGTGTTCTTTTGTACACTATTAGGAGGGACAATACATACCTGATAACTGGTATTAAGAGTTTTACCGGATACACTCCCCTGGATCAAAACCTTTGTTAAATTTAGGAGAATTACCAGAAAGGACTTTTTCAGGGCCAAGGGCATCAAGCCTGTCTCACTGCTCTGACCCAATTTATACCTATCAGGGTCACAACCCACGTGACCTAACTCAACTAATATAACAATTAGCCCTTTTGTCAACAGCAAGAATTTCAAGCGGGCAATCTTACGGGCAATCTTAATATCAGTTCCTCATTGCCCGTGGAGCCTCAGTTACTGTCCACTATTGTGAATGCTGATATGCGTATGAGGTAACGAAGTGCCAGAGAGGGGGGGGAATAGGACAAGCAAAAAGGGGGGGTTTATGGGGTGTTTTGAAGGGAAAAAAATGGCTAGGTTATGAAACTTTGGACCTCCAAATCCTCATTTAGGCCTCTGGGAGTTAATGTGTCGAGACGGAATATCCAATAGACCTCCCTCTCGCACAATCTTTTGTATCTTATGCCTGTAGGGAGAGAATCTGCTATATGTTCTAAACCAGTAATGGTTAAAGATTCAGGATCACTTTGGTGGCATTGTTGAAAATGACGTGGTACACTATGTTTATCAGATTTGGCCAGGATATTACATTTATGCTCACCTAGCCTGGTTCTTAGTTCACGTGTGGTCCTACCCACATATCTTTTATTGCAACCACATTGTAACATGTATATAATGAATTTTGTGGCACAATTAGTAAATTGTTTCAGAGGTATCGGGGGCCCTTCTGGGTTTTGGATGCTTTTAAGCCTATGTTGCATAAATTGACAACAACCACATCTATTCGATCCACATCTGAAGTTTCCTGTTATGTTACTTCTCAACCAAGTGGTGGATTCTTGTCTATCTATTTTGCTTGGTGCAATTACATTTTTCAATGATTTTCCCTTCCTGTGGATGATATTAGGCTTCTCTGGTAATAGGTTTTTCATTATGGGGTCTTGCAGTAAAATGGGCCAATTCCTTTGGATGATATTTTGAATCTCTCCTGATTTTTGGGTATATTTAGTGATAAAGGTAGGACCGTTCTTTTGGTTTGTGGCTTTTTTCGTGTCTTTATCTTTATTCTTGTTTTTATTTTCATTTTTGTTTCCTATACAGTCAATGTCCTTGTCTATGCCATTATAATCAGACGCTTCAACTTTTTTGTTTTGATATTCCAGTATTGCTTTATCAATATGGTCGTCTCTATATCCTTTTTCTCAAAATTTTGTTCTCAGGATATTTGATTGTTTTTGATAATCCAGATCTTGGGAGCAATTCCTTCTCAGTCTGCAGAATTGACTCCTCGGGATGTTGTTTATCCATCCCGGATGGTGACAGCTGTCTGCATGAAGATATGAATTGCCCGCCGTGGGCTTAAAATGTGTCCTGGTTTGTATCTTATACTCCTGATCCACGAAGAGTTCTAGATCAAGAAATACTAATTCTGTTTCGTGAATCACATGAGTAAACTCTAGCCCAAAATTATTGTTGTTACAATAAGCCACAAATTCCTGAAATCTCTCCTTTGTCCCCTCCCAGATCAACAAGACATCATCAATGTACCTAGTATATAGTACAAGATTAGATTTAAAAGGATGGTCAGACCAAATAAAGTGTTCCTCCCAGAAAGCCATGTATATGTTGGCAAAACTGGGGGCAAATCCTGCCCCCATTGAAGTTCCACACTTCTGTAAATAGTGGTCACCTAACTAGCTGATTGCCCGGCGTTGCCCGGGTATGTATTTGGCTGGTGTTGGCTCCGCCCATTTTTTCTAGCCCCAACACACAATTACTCGATGACCAAGTTTGTGAGCTTTGCGGTCTTTGGTATCAATAATTTGCATTGAAATTAAAAAATCTGATCGCTGTTTGTGGCTCCACACCCTTTTCTGAATTTGAACCCCAGTCACCCAATGACCAACTGTACCAGGTTTGAGGCCTGTGCCATTAACAGTGCAAGAATGGTAGCAATTAAATATTCCCTTTGAAAAGCAATAGGTGAAGTATGATTCACTTTTGTAGGCTCCACCCACTTTTCTGAATATTAATCTCAGTCACCCAGTGACCAACTGTGCAAAGTTTTAGAACCCTGCCATTAACGGTGTAAGAATGGCTGCAGTTTACATTTTCCCAGTGAAATTTGTGTTTGTCTCCACCCACTGATGACCCGGCGTTGCCTGTGTATGTATTTGACTGGTGTTGGCTCCGCCCACTTTCTAACCCTAACGCACAAACACTCAATGACCAAGTTTGTGAGCTTTGGGGTCCTTGGCATCAATAATTTGTATATTCCCATGAAATGAAACAAATCAGATTGGCGGTTTGTGGCTTCACCCCCTCTCCAGCATTTGAACCCCAGTCACCCAATGATCAACTGTAGCAGCTTTGAAGCATCTGCTATTAGCAGTGTAAAAATGGCAGAAATTTAAATATTCCCCTTGAAAATCAACAGGTGAATTTTGATTGGCTATTATAGGCTCCACCCACTTCCCACAATATTAATCTCAGTCACCCAGTGACCATCTGGGCAAAGTTTGAGCACCCTGTCATTAACAGTGTAAGAATGGCTGCAGTTTATATTTTCCCAGTGAAATTTGGTTTTGGTTCCGCCCACTTTTTGTAACCTAGACAAACAGTCACTCAATGACCAATTTTGTGAGCTTTGGGGTCCTTGGCATCGATAATTTGTACTTTCCCATGAAAAGAAACAAATCTGATTGACTGTTTGTGGCTCTGTCCCCTTTTCTGAATTTGAACCCCAGTGACCCAATGACCAACTGTACCAGGTTTGAGGCTTGTGCAATTAACAGTGCAAGAATGGCAGCAATTTTAATATTCTCCTTGAAAAGCGATATGTGATTTTTGATTGGCATTTTTAGGCTCCACCCACTTTTCTGAATATAAATCCCAGTCACCCAGTAACCAGCTGTGCAAAGTTTGAGAACCCTGTCATTAACAGTGAAGAAAGGCTGCAGTTTACAATTTCCCAGAAAAATCAGTTTTTGACTCCACCCAGTTTTTGTAACCTTGACACACAGTCACTCAATGATCAGGTTTGTGAGCTTTTGGGTTCCTGGCATCAACATTCTGCTAATGGAAGCAGTTTATCCAGCAAAGAAATCTGATTGGCTGTGTTTGGCTCCGCCCCTTTACTGAATTTGAACCCCAGACACTTAACGACCGACTGTAGCAGGTTTGAGGCCTCTGCCATTAACAGTGTAAGAATGACAGCAGTTTCAATATTCCCCTTGAAAATCAATAGGTGAATTTTGATTGGCTCTTTTAGGCTCCACCTACTTTTCTGAATATTAATCCCAGTGACCCAGTGACCAACTGTGTGACGTTTGAGAACCCTGCCATTAACAGTGTAAGAAAAGCTGCAGTTTATATTTTCCAATGTAAAAAGTTAGTTGTTTTTGGCTCCGCCCACTATTTCTAACCTTAACATACAGTAACTCAATGACCAAGTTTATGAGCTTTGGGGTCCTTGGCATAAATAAGTTGCATTTTACCATTGAAATTAAACAAATCTGATTGGCTGTATTTGGCCCGCTCCCTTCAGAATTTAAACCCCAGTCTCCCAGTGACTGACTGTACCAGATTTGAGGCCTCTGCCATTAAGAGTGTATGAATGGCAGCAATGTAAATATTCCCCTTGAAAATCAAAAGGTGAATTTTGATTGGCTGCTGTAGGCTCCACCCACTTTCCTGAATATTAGTCCCAGTCACCCAGTGGCCAACTGTGTCACGTTTGAGAACCCTGCCAATAAGAGAACGGCTGAAATCAATCTAACAAATCTGATTGGCTGTTTGTGGTTCCACCCCTTTAGTGAATTTGGACCCCAGTCACCCAATGACTGACTGTATCAGGTTTGAGGCCTCTGCCATTAACAGTGTAAGAATGGTAGCAATGTAGATATTCCCCCTGAAAATCAATAGGTCAATTTTGATTGGCTGTTGTAGGCTCCACCCACATTTCTGAATATTCGTCCCAGTCACCCAGTGGCTAATTGTGTAAAGTTTGGGAACCCTGCCATGTTAAAAATTTAGTTGTTGGCACCGCCCACTTTTTCTAACCTTGACATACAGTCACTTAGTTATCAAGTTTATCAGCGTTGGGGTCCTTGGTATCAATACTTTGTATATTCCCATTGAAAAACAAATATGTCTGTTTGTGGCTCCGCCCCCTTTCTGAATTTGAACCCTAATCACCCAATGACTGACTGTATCAGGTTTGAGGCATTTGCTATTAACAGCAGGGGCATAGCAATAGGGGTTGCAGAGGTTGCGACCGCTTCAGGGCCCTTGGGCCAGAGGGGCCCCGAAGGGCCCTCCCTCAACTACAGTATTAGCTCTCTATTGGTCCTGTGCTCATGATAATCACTTCTATAGATACTTTGAATAGTGATAATCATTAACAAACTGTTCCCCATCCCCTTCTTGTACTTCTGACACTGTAGTTGCCATTGGCAGGTTTTTGTGTGCCATATCAATTGTTATGTATAGAGTGCTTGGGGGGACCCATTGTAAAACTTGCATCGGGGCCCACAGCTCCTTAGCTACGCCACTGATTAACAGTATAAGAATGGTAGCAGCTTAAATATTCCCTTTGAAAATCAAAAGGTGAATTTTTATTGGCTGTTGTAGGCTCCACCCACTTTTCAAAATCTTAATCTCATTCACCCAGTGACCAACTGTGCAAAGTTTGAGAGCCCTGCCATTAACAGTGTAAGAATGGCTGCAGTTTATATTTTCAAGTGAAATTTGTTTTTAGCTCCGCCCACTTTTTGTAACCTTGACACACAGTCACCCAGTGACCAACTTTGTGAGCTTTCAGGTTCCTGGCATCAAAAATGTGTGAATGGAAGCAGTTTATCCACCAAGGAAATCTGATTGGCTGTAGGTGGTCCCACCCCTTTAGTGAATTTGGACTCCAGTCACCCAATGACCAACTGTAGCAAGTTTAAAGTCTCTGCCATTAACAGTGTAAGAATGGCAGCAGTTTAAATATTACCCTTGAAAATCAGTAGGTGAATTTTGATTGGCTGTTGTAGGCTCCACCCACTTTCTTGAATCTTAATCGCATTCACCCAGTGACCAACTGTGGCAAGTTTGAGAACCCTGCGATTAACAGTCTAAGAATGGCTGCAGTTTACATTTTCCCATTTAAAATGAATGGCTGAAATTTGATTGGCTGTGTTATGCTCCTCCCACTTTTCCAGGATTTGTAACCTCGGTCACCAAGTGACCAACTGTGCCAAGTGTGGGGACTCTGGCTTGATTACTGTGAGAATGGCAGCCTTTTACATTTTTTCCATTGACTTGAATGGGTGAAATCTGATTTGCTGTTTGTAGCCCCGCCCACGTGTGCAGGGGGGCCGCGAGAACCCCAGAACATATCATCCCAGGCAGTAAGGGATCTGTATACCAAGTTTCGTTCAAATCGGTCAAGCCGTTTGAGTGATCGCGGCACATACATACACTCACACACACATACATACATCCGATTTTATATATATCCAGTTCAGCACCGCAGTGCCGAAAATCTCATGCATCCGAGCAACGTTCACCTCCCATTCATTCGCCTATAACTTTATTGCTACTTACCACAATTAATTGATCTATATCTTGTTTTTTCCGCCACTAATTAGGCTTTCTTTGGGTAGTACATTTTGCTAAGAATTATTTTTTTCTAAATCCATTTTAACAGGAAGATTAAGAAAAAAATGAAAAATATTCATTATTTCTCAGTTTTTGGCCATTATAGTTTGAAATTAATATACGCTACCGTAATTAAACCTCATGTATTTTATTTGCCCATCTGTCCCGGTTTTTACATTCCATCACTATTTATAAGCTTATAATTTTAAATAATATAATAACATACTCTCTTGACGTGCATATTTAAAAAGTTCAGACCCTTGGGTAACTATTTATGTTGTTTTTTTTTTTTTTTTTATTGTATTTTTTTTATTATTTTTTTTAATAAAAAATGTATGTGGGTAATTTTTGGTGTGGGAGGGAAACTGTTTATTTACTGGTGTAGGGTGTGGCACACCTGAGGAAGGGCGTAGCCCGAAACATGTCGTGTGTCTGGTCTGCTCTGTAAGCTGTAGGTTGTTGTCACAATACAGTTTACTTGAAGAAGCGTACAGTGTGCCGTCTCCTTCTTTGCTACATAAACTGTTTATTTTACATGTAAAATAATATAATTCTTTAATTAAAAATGTATGTGGGTGCAGTTTGCTATTTGTGAAAAAAGTCCTGGATGCGAACGATCTCGCATCCAGGAAATAAAAATCAGAGGAGTTGTTTCCTGGGGGCAGAAATACTGCGCTCTCTGGAGAGAAAGCATCGGTATTTCTGCGGGGAAGTTAGATCGGTGAATGGGAATTATATTCCCATTCACTGATCGGGGGGCTAGCGGCGGGTGCGCGCGCGCGCCCGATCGCGCGCACCATGCAGGGAAAGCAGCAGTGCCTATCTGGACGAGGAAGCTCGTCCAGATAGGCCGAACTGGATATATATATATAGATATACTATCTGAAGAGGGAATAAGCCCAGCCCACTGGAGGATGGTCTGGCTCAGACACACCTCATTAACTTGTAAAACCCGCTCTGGCCCACACGCGCGCGACCAGAGAGACTGCGCATGCGCGCCCCCGACTTCCCGCGGCCGTGCTGGAGACACCAGGACGAGAAAATGGCACAGAGGACCCCACGCAAGAGCGAGTCCCGCTGGAGACGCCGTGAGGAACGTCACGGGACCTGCCACGGACAGGTAAAGTTGGTTTTTCTTGTATTCCTGTATTGTCATATTCAGGCCCATTTCTAGGGCCGTGCGGGGCGTGCCGCCGCCCTGGGTGCTGTTGGGAGGGGGGCGCTATAATGGAGGGGGGAGCCGCGGGGAGGGCAGCCCGACCTCTCCCTCCCTCTCCCGGGCGCCCTCCGTGCTCCCCCCTCAGATGCAGAGCAGGTCAGGCTGCCCTCCCCGCGGCTCCGGCTCCCCCCTCCATTATAGGGGACAGCTAGCTATCTAACCTATCCTGGGGGCACCTACCTAATCTAACCTACGCTGGGGGGCAGCTACCTAATCTAACCTACACTGGGGGACAGCTACCTATCTAACCTATACTGGGGGGCACCTACCTAATCTAACATACACTGGGGGGCAGCTACCTATCTAACCTACACTGGGGGGCACCTACCTAATCTAATATACACTGGGGGGCACCTACCTAATCTAACATACACTGAGGGGCACCTACCTAATCTAACCTATACTGGGGGGCACCTACCTAATCTAACCTACACTGGGGGGCACCTACCTAATCTAACCTACACTGGGGGGCGCCTACCTAATCTAACCTACACTGGGGGCACCTACCTAATCTAACATACACTGGGGGGCAGTAACCTAATCTAACCTACACTGGGGGGCAGCTATCTAACCTACAGTGGGGGGCAGCTACCTATCTAATCTATACTGGGGGGCAGCTACCTATCCAACCTACACTGGGGGGCAGCTACCTATCTAACCTATACTGGGGGGCACCTACCTAATCTAACCTACACTGGGGGGCAGCTACCTATCTAACCTACACTGGGGGGCAGCTACCTATCTAATCTATACTGGGGGGCAGCTACCTAATCTAACCTACGCTGGGGGGGGGCAGCTACCTATCTAACCTATACTGGGGGGCACCTACCTAATCTAACCTACACTGGGGGGCACCTACCTAATCTAACCTACACTGGGGGGCAGCTACCTATCTAACCTATACTGGGGGGCAGCTACCAATCTAACCTATACTGGGGACACTTATCTAACCTGTATTGGGGGCACCTACCTAGCTAGCCTTTACAGGTGGCAACTATACTGGCTACCTATATTGCAGGCACCTCCCTAAATAACCTATACTGGGGGCACCTACCTATCTAACCTATGCTGGGGGCAACTATTCTGGCTACCTATATTAGAGGCTAACCTGTACTGGGGCACCTACCTAACTTATACCAGGGGCGCCTGCCTATCTAACCTATACTGGGGGCAAGTGTTGTATTTTATCAGTATAAACGGTGTATTTCCATGTGTGCCTTAATGGAAAAGCATGTCTGGAAATTTATGTTGCTATGAGAGATTTGCAGTGAATCTAGTTGATCAGCTGGGGCCTTGTGCAAAGCCTGTGTTTCTTAAATGACTTTTTACAACCACACACATCTGCATATGAGTAAATAACACAGCAAAGACAAAGGCCTCAGACACTGACCCCAGCCCCCGCAAATGGCCATTGAGGAACTGGCTACCCAAGGTGAGAGGAAACTGAGTTATCTGGTTTGTCAACACAAGAGTTTCTGGGAAGGACCTGTCCTCTTTCAACTGAAACCAAATCATCTCTACAACCAGGTTTGAGGAGCTGCTTAATCTGGAATGGCGAAGGGCTGTGCTAACTGCAAGTGAACAACTGCTACAACAACCCCAACAGGTTCCTATCCTCCCCCAACTGCTAAGGGCAGGAACTATTGATATATAACACAGAGGAGGGGTCTCTATACCTGTGGTATCCAGATATAAGACAATGTTTGGAAAGCTCTCTCTCTCTCGGAATGCTGACATGGACTGTGAGATAGAATAGAGGCTCCGCTAATGCAAGTGTGTGACTGTGCATAGGGTATATAGAGCCATTATGTGAGTCACAGTGTGTATGATCTAACTTGTACATATGTATATTTGTAAATAAACCCCTTTTATTTAACCCCTTTGAAACGACCTCAAGTGTCTGGTCATTAAAATAGAAATAAGTTAACATAAGCTAGAGTACATTCTACAGCAACTATACTGACTACCTATACTGGAGGCACCTACCTGGCTAACCTATAGCGGGGGCAACTATACTGGCTCACCTATGCCTGGCTACCTATACTGGGGTACCTATTCTTGGCTACCTATACTGGGGGGGACCTATACTAAGTGCAACTAGACCTGGCTAACCTATACTGCGGGCACCCATACCTTGCTGGGGGGGGGGGGGGCGCAATTTTTACACCCTCGCCCTGGGTGCATTTTAGCCTAGAAACTGCACTGGTCATATTGATGTATGTCACCCCTAAATATTGTCTGTAACCCTAACTAATGTTCAGCGCTGCGTAATATGTTGGCGCTTTATAAGTACGAATAAATAAAAAACATTAATTTGTGTAAAACTTGGATTGTGATGGGATTGTTGATATAATTATTATTAAAGCTTTATAGTATATAGCTGATGACCCGGCGTTGCCCGGGTAAGTGTTTGGCTGGTGTTGGTGTGTTGGCACACACACACACACACACACACACACACACACCATACACACACACACATACACACATACTGTACACACACACACACACACACACACACACACACACACACACACACACACACACACACACACACACACACACACACACACACACACACACACACACACACACACACACACACACACACACACACACACACACACAGATATACAGTCAGGTTCCTAAATATTGAGACATTGACACAATTCTAACATGTTTGGCTCTATTCACAACCTGTAACGATTGACCATGCAGATCGTGGTCCTGACAAGACCCAGACTGACAGATCCACGACTTCTGCATGGTCAACCCTTAGGTTTAAACAAAACCAGAAGATCACACTGAAATAAACATCTGTACAACGGAGTAGAAATGATAAATGTGTACTAACACAGATCACCAAACACATACAATCTAAATACAACCTACACGTGGTGCACCACAACTAACAACCTATTAGTCTATCTATACGGAATATATACAAAACATACAATGATACATATCACACGCTATATACAGGAGCATATAACCAAATCAGCATACCAGAGAATAGTCAGACAGGCAGTAATAAAACCAGGCAATCAGAATGAATAAGAAGTACCAAGACAGAAGGCAAGAGAATAGTCGGACAAGCAAGGGTCAATATACCAAGAGTTCAAAATACAGGAGTGATGGCCAGAGTCACAACACTGCAGGGAACCAAACAAAATGATCTAGCCATGTGCTGCTAGGAAGTCCGGCCTTAAATGGAAGGTCCAAGCAAAATAAAAAAAATGAGTTTCACTTACCTGGGGCTTCTACCAGCCCCATGCAGCCATCCTGTGCCCTCGTAGTCACTCACTGCTGCTCCAGTCCCCCGCTGGCAGCTTCCCGACCTCGGAGGTCGGCGGGCCGCATTGCGTACATTTTTACGCATTCCCGCTAGTGCAGTAACACTAACACATAAATTTTTACGCTTTAGTGGTTCAATGCGTACATTTTTACGCGTTGAACCACTAAAGCGTACAAATGTATGTGTTAATGTTCCTGCACTAGCGGGAATGCGTAAAAATGTACGCAATGCTGCCCGCCGACCTCCGAGGTCGGGAAGCTGCCAGCAGGGGACTGGAGCAGCAGTGAGTAACTACGAGGGCACAGGATGGCTGCCCGGGGCTGGTAGAAGCCCCAGGTAAGTGAAACTCATTTTTTTATTTTGCTTGGACCTTCCCTTTAACTACTTGAGGACCGCCCCCAGCCGATGGGCGGCGGCAAAGACCGGGCCCAAACGACCGCAATACGCCCATCGGCGGGGGCGGCATCAGCGGTGGCTGAGCGGCGATCGCGTCATCAATGACGCGATCACCGCCGGCAATAGGCTCCACCCGCCCTGCTCGGAAACCCGCCGGCCAATTAGCAGCGCCGGCGGGTTTCAAATGCGGCGATCAGCCTATGGGAAAGCGTATAATACACTTTGTTATTGTAACAAAGTGCATTATACTGGCTGCCTCCTCCGCTGATGGTCACTCGTCGTGCGACCATCAGAGAGGACGGCAGCCATTAGCTAGGTGAAAAAAGACCACACACTTTGCCCCACAGACCCCCCGATCGCCCACCCCAGTCCTCAGAACCCCCCCTGACCACCCCAGCACACCAGTATCTGCACCCCACCACCCACCTAAAAACCCATCAATCACTCCCTGTCACTATCTAGGGACGCTATCCCCTAGGTTAGGTCCCTAACTGCCCCCTAGGGTCCCCTGATCACCCTCCCTACCCTCAGATCCCCCCAGACCCCCCCCCCAGACCGCCCCCCTGTATACTGTATACAGCTGTATAGCTGCCTTACCCACTGATCACCTGTCTATCACCCATCTATCACCTGTCTATCACCCCTTGTCACCACCACCCATCAGCGTAGACCCTAAACTGTCCCTTGGGGGCACCTGATCACCCACCCAGACCCTCAGATTGCCCTCAGACCCGCCCTCCTGATAACCTCCCCAGTGCATTGTTTACATCTATTCTCCCCTGTAATCCCTCACTGATCTCCTATCCTCACCCCCTGTGTCAGATCAGGACCCAGTCTGCCCCGTGCGGGCACCTAATCAACCCCCCACACCCTTAGATCGTCCTCAGACCCCCCCCCCCCTCCCCAATCACCTTCCCAGTGCATTGTATTTGATTGTGCTGTAATTGTATTTGATTGTGCTGACATTCAATTTGATTGTGCTGACATTCAATTTGATTGTGCTGTAATTGTATTTGATTGTCCCGTGATTGGCTTTGATTGTCCCGTGATTGCCCTGTGATTGGCTTTGATTGGCCTGTGATTGGCTTTGATTGTCCCGTGATCGGCTTTGATTGTCCCATGATCGGTTTTGATTGTGCCGTGATTGGTTTGATTGCCCTGTGATTGGCTTTGATTGGCCTGTGATCGGCTTTGATTGTGTCGTGATTGGTTTGATTGCCCTGTGATTGGCTTTGATTGGCCTGTGATTGGCTTTGATTGTCCCGTGATTGGCTTTGATTGTGCCGTGATTGGTTTGATTGCCCTGTGATTGGCTTTGATTGTCCTGTGAATTGAGTGCCCTGTGATTGGCCTGCGATTGTCCTGTGATTGCCTTTGATTGTCCTGTGATTGTTTCTGATTGCCTCTGAGTCCCCACTCGCCACCACCCCCCCTGTCACCATCCTAGTGATCAAAAAACAGTGATCAGTGAAAACTGTCACTTTTTTAGTATCACTAGTGTTAGCAGTTAGGCCAGTTAGCTAGGCCCCTTTGTAAGTGTCAGTTAGTGCTCAGCCCACTGCACCACAGTCACTAATTAGCGTCATCACTGTCGCTAATCAACATTGGTACTATATAATATCTGTAAGTGATCATTACTGATCGCAGTCAGATCTTTTAGGGTCACTAGGATCCACAAAAAAATGCAGTGTTTGCCCGATCAGGCCTGATCGTTCGCCTGCACTTGCGTTCAGCCCGCCCCATCGCAGTGACAGAATTGTTTTTCTGATCACTGCAAAAAACACTGTACAATAGCTGTGGCACTGTAAACCTCAGTTTTGATTTATTTTTTAATCAAAACTCAGTAACCACAGCTTTCTACCTCTCAAATACTCCCTTTTGCTAGGTAGGTGCTCTTTTTTTCTGGGTAGTCTCAGAGGAATACCCCCTAAATTTAGCAGCCCACCATGGCAAGAAAGGGGTATTCCGATGATGAGGTTCTCAGGTACATGGCCCAGTCGGATGAGGACGATTGGGACGCCTCATTCGACGAATCTTCCGGGTCAGAGTTTGAACCTGAATTGAGCAGTGGCTCACTGACCGATAGTGATGACGAGGTTGAGGTCCCGGCTAAAGCCAGGCGTACCACACCCCATGTTGTTGGACCGCAGGTGGCGCAGGATCGGCCTCAAGGGCAGCAGAGTGGTGTTCGTGCTGGTCTGAGATTTCATGGTGGGGCAGGCACCAGCAGCACAACATCTCCTGGACCTAGCACCAGTACTTCCGTAGACCCTGGTGAAGTGGCGAGCACCAGCATGGAAGTTGAAACTGGTTCGGTGGCACGTGCAGTAAGATCCCAGTCGCAGCCACCAAGAAGACGGGCCCGTACTACCCCTAGTTTACCAGAGGTGCTGGCAAACCCAAATTGGCAATCCCCTGATTCCGCCGCACCGTACTTCCCCCTTTCACCGCCCAGTCTGGAGTCCAGGTGGAGACAGATAATTTAGGATCGGCCCTAGACTTTTTCTATCTGTTCTTCACCCAGGATCTCTTAGACTTAATTGTGGCAGAGACCAACCGTAAGGCCACACAATATATAACCGCCAATCCTGAAAAGTTCCTTACCCAGCCTTTTCGGTGGAAACCAGTCCAAGTTTCCGAAATTAAAATTTTTTTGGGCCTTCTCCTTCACACAGGACTAGTAAAGCAGAATGTGTTGCGGTCTTATTGGTCTACGGACCCAGCATATCATGTTCCCCTGTACTCTGCTGCCATGTCCAGGACACGATTTGAGAACATCCTGCGCTTCCTGCACTTCAATAACAACGAAACCTGTCATCGAAGTGACCACCCTGCTTTTGACCGGCTCCACAAAATTCGACCCCTTATAGACCACCTGTCATCCAGATTTGCAGATGCTTATACCGCTGACCAGGACATCTGCGTAGACGAGTCCCTCATACGTTTTACCGGGCGCCTTCACATCAAACAGTACATCCCAAGCAAGCGCGCCCGGTATGGGGTGAAACTGTATAAGCTCTGTGAAAGGGCCACAGGCTATACATCTTATTTTAGGGTCTATGAGGGAAAAGACTCAAAATTGGAGCCGGTCGGATGCCCTGACTACCTGGGGAGCAGTGGAAAGGTTGTGTGGGACTTGGTGTCACCCTTGTTCCAGAAGGTGTACCATCTTTATGTGGACAATTATTACACAAGTGTGGCTCTCTTTCAGCACTTAAAAATTGAAAAAATCTGATGCTGTGGCACCGTGCGGCCTAGTCGCCGGGGCTTCCCCCAACGGCTCATTACCACCAGACTTGAACGGGGGCAGAGGGCCGCCTTGTGTGCTGATGACCTGCTCGTGGTGAAATGAAAGGAGAAGAGGGAGGTTTACTTCCTGTCCACCATTCACGCAGACACGACAGTTGAAATTCAACGGCGAACTGAGGTCATTGAAAAACCCCTTGTCGTCCACGCGTATAATACTAACATGGGAAGGGTGGACTTCAATGACCAGAGGTTAGCGCCCTATTTAGTTGCCTGAAAAACAAGACGCTGGTATAAAAAAGTGTCTTTCTACCTCATTCAATTGGCAATTTACAACAGCTTTGTTCTCTACAGTAAGGCTGGGAGAACTGGATCGTTTATTCAATTTAATAAACAGATCGTGATGGAACTCCTGTATCCAGGAGGTGCCGTGGCTCAACCCCAAGATGCAACTAGCCGGCTGCATGGAAGGCATTACGCCTATCCAATTCCGAGTACCCCAGGTCACCGAATCCGAAGAAAACGTTGTCGTGTCTGCAGCAGGGCTGGAATAAGGCGTGACACCACTGTTTATTGTCCCACCTGTCCTGACCAGCCTGGCCTATGCCTAGGGGAGTGTTTTGAGAGGTACCACGAGCAGGTACACTATTAGAGAGTAGGGAACTCCAAACACAGCGGTAGGCACACAAGGGTCTCTCAGTGCTATTTCACACTGCTGCGATGCGTTAGGGCAAAATGCCTAGCGAAAGTCACACTTTGCGGTCCCCCCCTACGCCGGAAGTGCTTGACTTAACGCTAGTGCATGCCTACGTTACTGCGTGGCTTCTGTGGCAATATCGATCGGCCCGGAAGTCATGTTAGTCTATGGCGACGCAGTTCATTACTAGGCCGAATGCTACTCTTGTGGTATTTCCTGGAGGTCTGTTTTGGACGCTACGGTGCGGCGGGCTTGACCCACTGGATTTGTCAATATGCAGTGTGAAACCAAACATCTGGTTTCGAGAGATCGTAATACACAGGGCTGCCAGAAACCTCTCCTTTCACTTGGGACAAAATGCGTAATGTACTTCGCCACAACTCTGTGCGATTTGCACGTCGCACATTGTTCCATGGGGGAGGAGAGGTTTGTCCTCGGGAGGTAAGTTAAAAAAACAAACAAAAAAACCCCAAAAAACAGGTAAGCAAAGAAGTTAATGTTTCGTTTGCAATGTTAAGGTTTTTATTAAAAAAGTTCAAAGTTTATTAATGTTAATGAAGTAATTGCTTTGCTGCTTGCTTGTCTTTTGTTTTTTTTTCTCTTTTTCCATCCAATAACCTTCCAGGTGGACCGAGCGAATGACCAATCAGCTGCAGTACTGATGGTGCATCCTGACAGAACATTGCGCGTCTGTCAGCTTACACACAAGTCGATGCATGCAGCGCTGCAGGACGAGATTTCTCCTCCGCAGTCAAAAATATACGTTTGCCGAGGCATATGGGCCGAGGAGTGGTGTTGGGGATTCATATGCTTTGGCAAACACTTTGTATCAAAAAAGAACTCTGGCAATGATTTGTTCATCCACATCGATCGGTGTGAATGGATAAATCAGGTTTGCCAGGGCATACGAGCTGGTGGGTTTGGATTTTTGGGGCGGCAGCTCCTATGTCCTGGCAGATGCCTTCCCCTCCTTTTTGTATTGTTTTGTCTTTTTACTTCTCTCTTTTTTCTATCCAGACCAATCAATCAGCTGCAGTACTGATGGTGCATCCTGACAGAACATTGCGCGTCTGTCAGCTTACACACAAGTCGGTGCATGTAGCGCTGCAGGACGAGATTTCTCCTCCGCAGTCAAAAAGATACGTTTGCCGAGGCATATGGGCCGAGGAGTGGTGTTGGGGTTCATACGCTTTGGCAAGCACTTTGTATCAAAAAAGAACTCTGGCAATGATTTGTTCATCCACATCGATCGGTGTGAATGGATAAATCAGGTTTGCCAGGGCATACGAGCTGGTGGGTTTGGATTTTTGGGGCGGCAGCTCCTATGTCCTGGCAGACGCCTTCCCCTCTTTTTTTTTTTTCAAATTTTTTTGGCAGATATTTTTTCATCCACATTGATTGATTGATTGTTTGATGTTCATTTTTCCTTTCAGCCCACAGTGCATTACCCTTATGCCCAATATAAGGAGTATAGCAGAAACTCCTAATACTGGCCATACATGTAATGATTGCAGAGACCCTAAAATGCCAGGACAGACCCCACGAATGATGCCATTTTGGAAAGAGGACACCCCAAAGTATTCCGTTAGGTGCATGGTGAGTTCATAGAATATTTTATTTTTTGTCACAAGTTAGCAGAAATTGTGGTTTTGTTTTGTTTTTCACAAAATGTCATTTTCCGCTAATTTATGACAAAAAAATAAAATTTTCTATGAACTCACCATGGCCCGCATGGAATACCTTAGCGTGTATTCTTTCCAAAATGGGGTCATTTGTGGGGTTTGTTAACTGTCCTGGCAAGTGGGGGGGGGGGGGGTGCAAATTGTAAGCACCCCTGTAAAGCCTGAAGGTGCTCATTGGACTTTGGGCCCCTTAGCACAGTTAGGGTGCAAAAAAGTGCCACACATGTGGTATTGCCGTACTCAGTAGAAGTAGTATAATGTGTTTTGTGGTGTATTTTTACATATACCCATGCTGGGTGGGAGAAATATCTCTGTAAATGACAATTTTTTTTATTTTTTTACACACAATTGTCCATTTACAGAGATATTTCTCCCACCCAGCATGGGTATGTGTAAAAATACACCCCAAAACACATTAAACTACTTCTCCCGAGTGCGGCAATACCACATGTGTGGCACTTTTTTGCACCCTAACTGCGCTAAGGGGCCCAAAGTCCAATGAGTACCTTTAGGATTTCACAGGTCATTTTGAGAAATTTCGTTTCAAGACTACTCCTCACGGTTTAGGGCCCCTAAAATGCCAGGACAGTATAGGAACCCCACAAATGACCCCATTTTAGAAAGAAGACACCCCAAGGTATTCCGTTAGTAGTACAGTGAGTTCATAGGAGATTTTATTTTCTTGTCACAAATTAGCGGAAATTGATTTTTATTGTTTTTTTTCACAAAGTGTCATTTTCCGCTAACTTGTGACAAAAAATAAAATCTTCTATGAACTCCCCATACTACTAACGGAATACCTTGGGGTGTCTTCTTTCTAAAATGGGGTCATTTGTGGGGTTCCTATACTGTCCTGGCATTTTAGGGGCCCTAAACCATGAGGAGTAGTCTTGAAACGAAATTTCTCAAAATGACCCGTAAAATCCTAAAGGTACTCATTGGACTTTGGGCCCCTTAGCGCAGTTAGGGTGCAAAAAAGTGCCACACATGTGGTATCGCCGTACTCAGGAGAAGTAGTTTAATGTGTTTTGGGGTGTATTTTTACGCATACCCATGCTGGGTGGGAGAAATATCTCTGTAAATGGACAATTGTGTGTAAAAAAAATCAAAAGACTGTCATTTACAGAGATATTTCTCCCACCCAGCATGGGTATGTGTAAAAATACACCCCAAAACACATTAAACTACTTCTCCCAAGTGCGGCGATACCACATGTGTGGCACTTTTTTTGCACACTAACTGCGCTAAGGGGCCCAAAGTCCAATGAGTACCTTTAGGATTTCACAGGTCATTTTGAGAAATTTCATTTCAAGACTACTCCTCATGGTTTAGGGCCCCTAAAATGCCAGGACAGTATAGGAACCCCACAAATGACCCCATTTTAGAAAGAAGACACCCCAAGGTATTCCGTTAGTAGTACGGTGAGTTCATAGGAGATTTTATTTTCTTGTCACAAATTAGCGGAAATTGATTTTTATTGTTTTTTTCACAAAGTGTCATTTTCCGCTAACTTGTGACAAAAAATAAAATCTTCTATGAACTCCCCATACTACTAACGGAATACCTTGGGGTGTCTTCTTTCTAAAATGGGGTCATTTGTGGGGTTCCTATACTGTCCTGGCATTTTAGGGGCCCTAAACCATGAGGAGTAGTCTTGAAACGAAATTTCTCAAAATGACCTGTGAAATCCTAAAGGTACTCATTGGACTTTGGGCCCCTTAGCGCAGTTAGGGTGCAAAAAAGTGCCACACGTGGTATCGCCGTACTCAGGAGAAGTAGTTTAATGTGTTTTGGGGTGTATTTTTACACATACCCATGCTGGGTGGGAGAAATATCTCTGTAAATGGACAATTGTGTGTAAAAAAAATCAAAAGACTGTCATTTACAGAGATATTTCTCCCACCCAGCATGGGTATGTGTAAAAATACACCCCAAAACACATTAAACTACTTCTCCCGAGTGCGGCGATACCACATGTGTGGCACTTTTTTGCACCCTAACTGCGCTAAGGGGCCCAAAGTCCAATGAGTACCTTTAGGATTTCACAGGTCATTTTGAGAAATTTCATTTCAAGACTACTCCTCATGGTTTAGGGCCCCTAAAATGCCAGGACAGTATAGGAACCCCACAAATGACCCCATTTTAGAAAGAAGACACCCCAAGGTATTCCGTTAGTACTACGGTGAGTTCATAGAAGATTTTATTTTTTGTCACAAGTTGGCGGAAATTGATTTTTATTGTTTTTTTTCACAATGTCATTTTCCGCTAACTTGTGAAAAAAATAAAATTTTCTATGAACTCACCGTACTCCTAACGGAATATCTTTGGGTGTCTTCTTTCTAAAATGGGGTCATTTGTGGGGTTCCTATACTGTCCGGGCATTTTAGGGGCCCTAAACCGTGAGGCAGTGGCGTACCTAGGGTATTTGGCACCCGGTGCTGGTTATCCACAGTCACCCCCCCCCCCCCCCCCCCGGGCTGTGGAGTCGGTACAAAAATCTTCCGACTCCTCAGTTTATGAAACCACGACTCCAACTCCGACTCCGGGTACCCAAAATAGCTTCAACTCCGACTCCTTAGTCTTAATACTTAACAGGGCTGTGGATTTTGTACCAAAATCACCCGACTCCTCAGTTTATGAAATCAACGACTCCGACTCCAACTCCAACTCCAGGTGCCCAAAATTGCCCAGACTCCGACTCTTCGACTCAGACTCCACAGCCCTGCCCCCCCGTAATTGGGGCTACGTTGCGCAAAAAATGTGTGTGGTCATATACCAAAATGTGGGTGTGGTCACGGGTGGAGACTAGTTTACATGAACTTAGCAATGGTGGGACATTAGATTAGGACAGTGGTGGCGAAAAGTCACTTATCTATCGCAAAGTGCCAACAGCAATTTAAACTAAATACAAACATTTTAACTCATACATGAACATTATGGAAAATCCAAGTTGAAAATAAACTGTGAAGATAAACAATTTCATCCATCCTACTCCTGAAAAATGTATTCAATTTTTTAGAACCTCCCAGTTTTATTTTCTGTTTTAAAAAGCTAAAAAAAAAAAAAAAAAAGTAGGTTTAACCACTTCAGGACCACAGTCTTTTCGCCCCTTAAGGACCAGAGCCTTTTTCTCCATTCAGACCACTGCAGCTTTCACGGTTTATTGCTCGGTCATACAACCTACCACCTAAATGAATTTTACCTCCTTTTCTTGTCACTAATACAGCTTTCTTTTGATGCTATTTGATTGTTGCTGCGAGTTTTACTTTTTATTATATTCATCAAAAAAGACATGAATTTTGTCAAAAAAATGACTTTTTTAACTTTCTGTGCTGACATTTTTCAAATAAAGTAAAATTTCCTATACATTTGAGCGCGAAAGTTATTCTGCTACATGTCTTTGATAAAAAAAAAAACATTCAGTGTATATTTATTGGATTGGGTAAAAGTTATAGCGTTTACAAACTATGGTGCCAAAAGTGAATTTTCCCATTTTCAAGCATCTCTGACTTTTCTGCGCACCTGTCATGTTTCATGAGGGGCTAAAATTCCAGGATAGTACAAATACCCCCCAAATGACCCCATTTTGGAAAGAAGACATCCCAAAGTATTCAGTGAGAGGCATGGTGAGTTCATAGAAGATTTTATTTTTTGTCACAAGTTAGCGGAAAATGACAGTTTGTGACAAAAAAAAAAAAAAAGTTTCCAATTCTTCTAACTTGCGACAAAAAAAAATGAAATCTGCCACGGACTCACTATGCTCCTCTCTGAATACCTTGAAGTGTCTACTTTCCAGAATGGGGTCATTTGTGGGGTGTGTTTACTGTCCTGGCATTTGGGGGGTGCTAAATTGTAAGCACCCCTGTAAAGCCTAAAGATGCTCATTGGACTTTGGGCCCCTTAGCGCAGTTAGGCCGCAAAAAAGTGCCACACATGTGGTATTGCCGTACTCAGGAAAAGTAGTATAATGTGTTTTGGGGTGTATTTTTACACATACCCATGCTGGGTGGGAGAAATATCTCTGTAAATGACAAATTTTTTATTTTTTTTTACACACAATTGTCTATTTATAGAGATATTTCTCCCACTCAGCATGGGTATGTGGAAAAATACACCCCAAAACACATTATACTACTTCTCCTGAGTACGGCGATACCACATGTGTGGCACTTTTTTGCACCCTAACTGCGCTAAGGGGCCCAAAGTCCAATGAGTACCTTTAGGATTTCACAGGTCATTTTGAGAAATTTCGTTTCAAGACTACTCCTCACGGTTTAGGGCCCCTAAAATGCAAGGACAGTATAGGAACCCCACAAATTACCCCATTTTAGAAAGAAGACACCCCAAGGTATTCCGTTAGATGTATGGTGAGTTCATAGAAGATTTTTTTTTTTGTCACAAGTTAGCGGAAATTGATTTTAATTGTTTTTTTTCACAAAGTGTCATTTTCCGCTAACTTGTGACAAAAAATAAAATCTTCTATGAACTCGCCATTCTCCTAACGGAATACCTTGGGGTGTCTTCTTTCTAAAATGGAGTCATTTGTGGGGTTCCTATACTGCCCTGGCATTTTAGGGGCCCTAAACCGTGAGGAGTAGTCTTGAAACCAAATGTGGCAAAATGACCTGTGAAATCCTAAAGGTACTCATTGGACTTTGGGCCCCTTAGCGCACTTAGGGTGCAAAAAAGTGCCACACATGTGGTACCCGCCGTACTCAGGAGAAGTAGTATAATGTGTTTTGGGGTGTATTTTTACACATACCCATGCTGGGTGGGAGAAATATCTCTGTAAATGACAATTATTTGATTTTTTTTACACACAATTGTCCATTTACAGAGAGATTTCTCCCACCCAGCATGGGTATGTATAAAAATACACCCCAAAACACATTATACTACTTCTTCTGAGTACGGCGATACCACATGTGTGACACTTTTTTGCAACCTAGGTGCGCTAAGGGGCCTAACGTCCTATTCACAGGTCATTTTGAGGCATTTGTTTTCTAGACTACTCCTCACGGTTTAGGGCCCCTAAAATGCCAGGGCAGTATAGGAACCCCACAAGTGACCCCATTTTAGAAAGAAGACACCCCAAGGTATTCCGTTAGGGGTATGGTGAGTTCATAGAAGATTTTATTTTTTCTCACAAGTTAGTGAAAAATGACACTTTGTGAAAAAAACAATAACAATCCAATTTCCGCTAACTTTTGACAAAAAATAAAATATTCTATGAACTCATCATACACCTAACAGAATACCTTGGGGTGTCTTCTTTCTAAAATGGGGTCACTTGTGGGGTTCCTATACTGCCCTGGCATTTTACGGGCCCAAAACTGTGAGTAGTCTGGAAACCAAATTTCTCAAAATGACTGTTCAGGGGTATAAGCATCTGCAAATTTTGATGACAGGTGGTCTATGAGGGGGCAAATTTTGTGGAATCGGTCATAAGCAGGGTGGCCTCTTAGATGACAGGATGTATTGGGCCTGATCTGATGGATAGGAGTGCTAGGGGGGTGACAGGAGGTGATTGATGGGTGTCTCAGGGGGCGGTTAGAGGGGAAAATAGATGCAATCAATGCACTGGGGAGGTGATCGGAAGGGGGTCTGAGGGGATCTGAGGGTTTGGCCGAGTGATCAGGAGCCCACACGGGGCAAATTAGGGCCTGATCTGATGGGTAGGTGTGCTAGGGGGTGACAGGAGGTGATTGATGGGTGTCTCAAGGTGTGATTAGAGGGGGGAAAATAGATGCAAGCAATGCACTGGCGAGGTGATCAGGGCTGGGGTCTGAGGGCGTTCTGAGGTGTGGGCGGGTGATTGGGTGCCCGCAAGGGGCAGATTAGGGTCTAATCTGATGGGGTAACAGTGACAGGTGGTGATAGGGGGTGATTGATGGGTAATTAGTGGGTGTTTAGAGGAGAGAATAGATGTAAACAATGGATTTGGGAGGTGATCTGATGTCGGATCTGCGGGCGATCTATGGTGTGGGTGGGTGATCAGATTGCCCGCAAGGGGCAGGTTAGGGGCTGATTGATGGGTGGCAGTGACAGGGGGGTGATTGATGGGTGGCAGTGACAGGGGGTGATTGATGGGTGATTGACAGGTGATCAGTGGGTTATTACCCGAATAACAGATGTAAATATTGCACGGGCAAATTGATAAGGGGGGGGGTCTGAGGGCAATCTGAGCGTGTGGGCGGGTGATTGGGTGCCCGCAAGGGGCAGATTAGGGTCTAATCTGATGGGTAACAGTGACAGGTGGTGATAGGGGGTGATTGATGGGTAATTAGTGGGTGTTTAGAGGAGAGAATAGATGTAAACAATGGATTTGGGAGGTGATCTGATGTCGGATCTGCGGGCGATCTATTGGTGTGGGTGGGTGATCAGATTGCCCGCAAGGGGCAGGTTAGGGGCTGATTGATGGGTGGCAGTGACAGGGGGTGATTGATGGGTGGCAGTGACAGGGGGTGATTGATGGGTGATTGACAGGTGATCAGTGGGTTATTACCCAGAATAACAGATTTAAATATTGCACGGACGAATTGATAAGGGGGGGGTCTGAGGGCAATCTGAGCGTGTGGGCAGGTGATTGGGTGCCCGCAAGGGGCAGATTAGGGTCTAATCTGATGGGTAACAGTGACAGGTGGTGATAGGGGGTGATTGATGGGTAATTAGTGGGTGTTTAGAGGAGAGAATAGATGTAAACAATGGATTTGGGAGGTGATCTGATGTCGGATCTGCGGGCGATCTATTGGTGTGGGGGGGTGATCAGATTGCCCGCAAGGGGCAGATCAGGGGCTGATTGATGGGTGGCAGTGACAGGGGGTGATTGACGGGTGATTGACGGGTGATTGACAGGTGATCAGGGGGGATAGATGCATACAGTACACGGGGGGGGGGGGGGTCTGGGGGGGGTCTGGGGAGAATCTGAGGGGTGGGGGGGTGATCAGGAGGGAGTAGGGGGCAGATTAGGGACTTAAAAAAAAAATAGCGTTGACAGATAGTGACAGGGAGTGATTGATGGGTGATTAGGAGGGTGACTGGGTGCAAACAGTGGTCTGGGGGGTGGGCAGGGGGGGGTCTGAGGGGTGCTGTGGGCGATCAGGGGGCAGGGGGGGGGAAATCAGTGTGCTTGGGTGCAGACTAGGGTGGCTGCAGCCTGCCCTGGTGGTCCCTCGGACACTGGGACCACCAGGGCAGGAGGCAGCCAGTATAATAGGCTTTGTATACATTACAAAGCCTATTATACACTGTTGCAGCGGCGATCCGGATGCCAGTAACCCGCCGGCGCTTCCGAACGGCCGGCGGGTTACGGCGAACGGGGGGCGGAGCCAGTCCCCGGCGGCTGATCGCGTCACGAATGACGCGATCGCCGCATAGCCACTCCCGCAGCCGCCCCCGCCGATGGGCGTATTGCGGTCGTTTGGGCCCGGACTTTGCCGCCGCCCATCGGCTGGGGGCGGTCCTCAAGTGGTTAAAGGAGTTATCCGGGCAGTTTTAATAAAATGAACGCCCCAAGCTCCCAGGACCTCCCTCGCCGCATCTCTGCTCTCAGCCGTTCGCCGGAGGCTAAGAACTACTACCACCTGCGCAGTCTGCTCCGGCCCACGTGGCGGTGATTGACAGCGCCGATCGCGCAGGCGCAGTACAGAGCAACCTCCAGGTCGCTCTGACATCATCGCCGGGGACCGGGTCGGAGCTCCGGCGAACGGCTGAGAGCAGAGATGCGGCGAGGGAGGTCCTGGGAGCTTGGGGCTGGAGGAAGCCCCCGGTTAATTTTATTAAAACTGCCCGGATAACTCCTTTAGGGCTGGAACCCACAGGAGCGCTTTTGGCAGCGTTTTGGCAGCACTGCGATACGCTAGCAGTTTGCCAAAACGATGGGCTAATGTTAATGGATGGGGCAACTTCCACAGGAGCGTTTGCGTTTCTCAGAAACGCAAACGCAGGACATGCAGCATTTTGGGAGCGTTAGCGCTTCAATGTAAAGTATTGAACCGCTAGCGGAAACGCTCAGCAAAACCTAAACTGAGCGGTTTTGCTAGCGTTTTGCGGTTCAGCACACTGTAACAAAATGAAAAATAATTCACAGGACCAATCAGGATAAAAACGCAAAACGCAAAACGCTAGGCACCCGCTGGGGAAAAAAATACAATGTTGCAAAACACGACCAAAAACGCGCATGAATCCGCTTGCAAACCGCTCAGACAAAACGCTAGCGGTTGCGTTTTGCGTTTGCGGTTTTCAGTGGGTTCCAGGCCTCAATGCTATTGTCTCATATGAGGTTGATTCCGCTTTTCCCATAGTCTCGCAGTTAGCAATCATGAGGCCCCCAACAAGACAAATTCAGCAATCTTGAGGCCCCCAACAAATCATGAGGCCCCCAACAAGACAAATTCAGCAATCTTGAGGCCCCCAACAAGTCAAATTCAGCAATCATGAGGCCCCCAATAAATTATGAGTCCCCCAACAAGACAAATTCAGCAATCATGAGGCCCCCAGCAAGACAAATTCAGCAATCTTGAGGCCCACAACAAATCATGAGGCCCCCAAAAAGACAAATCCAGTAACCATGAGGCCACCAACAAGACAAATTCAGCAGTCATGAGGCACATAAATAGACAGCATTTCAAATAAATAGGCAAAATGCCCCATTAATATGGTAGACACCTCTCACCTGGCTTCTGAATTCTCCTCTACTGGCTGCTGTGCCTGGCTGGCAATACTATTTTTGTCTGGATTGGCGATGATGTGTGAGCTGAAAGGCCTGGCAGTGATGCTGTGGCCTGACTGGCGGTGATGCTGTGGCTGGGCTGGCTGGCGGTGATGCTGGGCTGGACTGGCTGGTTGAAGTAAATGCTGGCCTGACTGGTGGTGATGCTGTGGCCTTTTTGCCAGTGATTCTGGGCTGGTTGGCTGGTGGTTATGTTGGGCTGGCTGGCCTAGATAGTTTAGGTAGTGAGAGGTGCCCCACAGTTTAGGTAGTGCCAGGAGCCCCCCAGTTTAAGTAGTTACAGGAGCCCCCCAGCTCAATTAGTGACTGGAGCCCCCCAGTTCAGTTAGTGACAGGTACCCCCCAGTTTAGGTAGTGACAGGTACCCCCCAGTTTAGGTAGTGACAGGTGCCCCCCAGTTCAGCTAGTGACAGGTGCCCCCCAGTTTAGCTAGTGACTGGTGCCCCCCAGTTCAGCTAGTGACTGGTGCCCCCCAGTTTGTGTAGTGACATGAACCCCCAGTTTAGATAGTGACAGGAACAGGAAAAGTTGTGACTGGGCACACCATCTTTGGTAGGGTGCTTGGTATTGTGGTATAGGCAAACCACCAAAGTATAAGTCCAGAATTCAAATATACCAGCACTCCAGCTTTCTCAAAGAATCACGCTCTTTTATTGAGCTAACATATCCACAGAAATGACCGACAATTGTTTCGGGGCCTCGCAGGGTCCCCCTTTCTCAAGGCGTGTGTGGTTACCAATATCAATAAAAGAGCGTGATTCTTTGAGAAAGCTGGAGTGCTGGTATATTTGAATTCTAGATAGTGACAGGGACCCCCAGTTTAGATAGCGACAGGGACCCCCAGTTTAGACAGCGACCCCCCAGGTTAGACAGCGACCCCCCCAGGTTAGACAGCGACCCCCCCAGGTTAGACAGCGACCCCCCCCAGGTTAGACAGCGACAGCGACCCCCCCCAGGTTAGACAGCGACAGGGACCCCCCAGGTTAGATAGTGACAGGGACCCCCCAGGTTAGATAGTGACAGGGACCCCCCAGGTTACATAGTGACAGTGACCCCCAGGTTACATAGTGACAGTGACCCCCAGGTTAGATAGTGACAGCGACCCCCAGGTTAGATAGTGACAGCGACCCCCAGGTTAGATAGTGACAGGAAACCCCAGGTTAGGTAGTGACAGCGACCCCCCAGGTTAGATGGTGACAGCGACCCCCAGGTTAGATAGTGACAGGGACCCCCCAGGTTAGATAGTGACAGCGACCCCCAGTTAGATAGTGACAGGGATCCCCCAGGTTAGATAGTGACAGCGACCCCCCAGGTTAGATAGTGACAGGGACCCCCCCAGGTTAGATAGTGACAGGGACCCCCCCAGGTTAGATAGTGACAGGGACCCCCCAGGTTAGATAGTGACAGGGACCCCCCAGGTTACATAGTGACAGTGACCCCCAGGTTACATAGTGACAGTGACCCCCAGGTTAGATAGTGACAGCGACCCCCAGGTTAGATAGTGACAGGGACCCCCAGGTTAGATAGTGACAGGAAACCCCAGGTTAGGTAGTGACAGCGACCCCCCAGGTTAGATAGTGACAGCGACCCCCAGGTTAGATAGTGACAGGGACCCCCCAGGTTAGATAGTGACAGCGACCCCCAGTTAGATAGTGACAGGGATCCCCCAGGTTAGATAGTGACAGCGACCCCCCCAGGTTAGATAGTGACAGGAAACCCCAGGTTAGGTAGTGACAGCGACCCCCCAGGTTAGATAGTGACAGCGACCCCCAGGTTAGATAGTGACAGGGACCCCCCAGGTTAGATAGTGACAGCGACCCCCAGTTAGATAGTGACAGGGATCCCCCAGGTTAGATAGTGACAGCGACCCCCCCAGGTTAGATAGTGACAGGGACCCCCCCAGGTTAGATAGTGACAGGGACCCCCCCAGGTTAGATAGTGACAGGGACCCCCAGGTTAGATAGTGACAGCGACCCCCGGTTAGATAGTGACAGCGACCCCCCAGGTTAGATAGTGACAGCGACCCCCCAGGTTAGATAGTGACAGGGACCCCCCAGGTTAGATAGTGACAGGGACCCCCCAGGTTAGTGACAGCGACCCCCAGGTTAGTGACAGCGACCACCGGTTAGATAGTGACAGGGACCCCCCAGGTTAGATAGTGACAGGGACCCCCCAGGTTAGATAGTGACAGGGACCCCCCAGGTTAGATAGTGACAGGGACCCCCCAGGTAGATAGTGACAGGGACCCCCAGGTTAGTGACAGCGACCCCAGGTTAGATAGTGACAGGGACCCCCCAGGTTAGATAGTGACAGCGACCCCCAGGTTAGTGACAGCAACCCCCGGTTAGGCAGTGACAGGGACCCCCCAGGTTAGGCAGTGACAGGGACCCCCCAGGTTAGGCAGTGACAGGGACCCCCCAGGTTAGGCAGTGACAGGGACCCCCCAGGTTAGATAGTGACAGGGACCCCCCAGGTTAGATAGTGACAGGGACCCCCCAGGTTAGATAGTGACAGGGACCCCCCAGGTAGATAGTGACAGGGACCCCCAGGTTAGTGACAGCGACCCCAGGTTAGATAGTGACAGGGACCCCCCAGGTTAGATAGTGACAGCGACCCCCAGGTTAGTGACAGCAACCCCCGGTTAGGCAGTGACAGGGACCCCCCAGGTTAGGCAGTGACAGGGACCCCCCAGGTTAGGCAGTGACAGGGACCCCCCAGGTTAGGCAGTGACAGGGACCCCCCAGGTTAGTGACAGCGACCCCCAGGTTAGTGACAGCGACCCCCGTTTAGATAGTGACAGGGACCCCCCAGGTTAGATAGTGACAGCGACCCCCCAGGTTAGTGAAAGGGACCCCCCAGGTTAGATAGTGACAGGGACCCCCCAGGTTAGATAGTGACAGCGACCCCCCAGGTTAGATAGTGACAGCGACCCCCCAGGTTAGATAGTGACAGCGACGGCAACCCCCCAGGTTAGATAGTGACAGCGACCCCCAGGTTAGTTAGTGACAGCGACCCCCAGTTAGATAGTGACAGGGACCCCCCAGGTTAGATAGTGACAGCGACCCCCAGGTTAGTTAGTGACTGCGACCCCCAGGTTAGTTAGTGACAGGGACCCCCCCAGGTTAGATAGTGACAGCGACCCCCAGGTTAGATAGTGACAGCGACCCCCAGGTTAGATAGTGACAGTGACCCCCAGGTTAGTTAGTGACTGGGACCCCCCCAGGTTAGATAGTGACAGGGACCCCCCCAGGTTAGATAGTGACAGGGACCCCCCCAGGTTAGATAGTGACAGCGACCCCCAGGTTAGTGACAGGGACCCCCCAGGTTAGATAGTGACAGGGACACCCCAGGTTAGATAGTGACAGGGACACCCCAGGTTAGATAGTGACAGGGACACCCCAGGTTAGATAGTGACAGGGACCCCCCACTGCCCCAGGTAAGATAGTGACAGCGACCCCCAGTTAGTGACAGGGACCCCCTAGGTTAGATAGTAATAGGGATCCCCCCCAGGTTAGATAGTGACAGGTGCCCTTCACTCGTTGTGCAAATTTGGGATTTTACACCCCCCGTGGCCGTCCCCGCTGACAACCTACCCCCCCCCCCCCTCACCTCACCTCACAGGCCTTCCCCGGTGACAGGCAGGAGCAGCCCAGCTTCAGACCTCAGTATCAGCCGGCGACCAGTATGCGGGCGCACCGAACTCAGTGAACACCACGCCGTATATGCGGAAGTGATGTCACTTCCGCATATCAGTGCGGTGTCCGCTGGGTCCTAGCGCCCGCATACTGGTCGCCGGCTGGTCGGAGGTCTGAAGCTGGGCTGCTCCTGAGTCCTGCCTGTCACCGGGGAAGGCCCCGGGGGGGGGGGGGGGGGGGGACACACATAGGTTGTCAGCGGGGACGGCCACGGGGGGTGTAAAATCCCAAATTTGCACAACATGTGCACTGACTGCAGCGGCAGGGGCGGCAACACAGGACTCCCGGTGTCACCCCCTAAGCATCAAGACACCCGGTGCGGGCCGCCCCTGCCGCTTGACGGTAGGAACGCCACTGCCGTGAGGAGTAGTCTTGAAAACTGACCCTTGAAATCCTAAAGGTACTCATTGGACTATGGGCCCCTTAGCGCAGTTAGGGTGCAAAAAAGTGCCACACATGTGGTATCACCGTACTCAGGAGAAGTAGTATAATGTGTTTTGGGGTGTATTTGTACACACACCCATGCTGAGTGGGAGAAATCTCTCTGTAAATGGACAATTGTGTGTAAAAAAAAATCAAAAGATTGTCATTTACAGAGATATTTCTCCCACCCAGCATGGGTATGTGTAAAAATACACCCCAAAACACATTATACTACTTCTCCTGAGTACGGCAATACCACATGTGTAACCCCTTTTTGCAGCCTAGGTGCGCTAAGGGGCCCAACGTCCAATGAGCACCTTTAGGCTTTACAGGGGTGCATACAATTTTGCACCCCCCAAAATGCCAGGACAGTAAATACACCCTACAAATGACCCCATTTTGGAAAGTAGACACTTCAAGGTATTCAGAGAGGGCTATGGTGAGTCCGTGGCAGATTTCATTTTTTTTTTGTCACAAGTTAGCAGAAATGGAATTTTTTTTTCCTTCACAAAGTGTCATTTTCCGCTAACTTGTGACAAAAAATAAAATCTTCTATGAACTCACCATGCCTCTCACTGAATACTTTAGGATGTCTTCTTTCTAAAATGGGGTAATTTGGGGGGTATTTATACTATCCTGGAATTTTAGCACCTCATGAAACATGACAGGGGGTCAGAAAAGTCAGAGATGCTTGAAAATGGGAAAATTCACTTTTGGCACCATAGTTTGTAAACGCTATAACTTTAACCCAATCCAATAAATATACACTGAATGTTTTTTTTTCTTATCAAAGACATGTAACAGAATAACTTTTGCGCTCAAATGTATAGGAAATTTTACTTTATTTGAAAAATGTCAGCACAGAAAGTTAAAAAAGTCATTTTTTTTTTTACAAAATTCATGTCTTTTTTGATGAATATAATAAAAAGTAAAACTCGCAGCAGCAATCAAATAGCACTAAAAGAAAGCTGTATTAGTGACAAGAAAAGGAGGTAAAATTCATTTAGGTGGTAGGTTGTATGAGCGAGCGATAAACCGTGAAAGCTGCAGTGGTCTGAATGGAGAAAAAGGCTCTGGTCCTTAAAGAGAATCTGTATTGTTAAAATCGCACAAAAGTAAACATACCAGTGCGTTAGGGGACATCTCCTATTACCCTCTGTCACAATTTAGCCGCTCCTCGCCGCATTAAAAGTGGTTAAAAACTGTTTTAAAAAGTTTGTTTATAAACAAACAAAATGGCCACCAAAACAGGAAGTAGGTTGATGTACAGTACGTCCACACATAGAAAATACATTCATACACAAGCAGGCTGTATACACCCTTCCTTTTGAATCTCAAGAGATCATTTTTGTGTTTATTTCCCCCTGCAGCTATCTTCCACTGAAGCGTCAGGCTGTTTCTTCCTGCAGAGTGCAGACAGCTCTGCCTGTATGTAATTCCTCAGTATGTGAAAGCCCAGCCAGCTCAGAGGAGGATTTATCCAGCTTGTAAAAGATAAGAGAGCAGAGAGAAGCTACACTAATCTAAATAACACACAGGCAGTGTGCAGAGAGGGGCCTGGATGGGGGCGTTCATAGCAGAACCACAACACTGAAGAACTTGGCAGCCTTCCAGACACAGGCTGAGAAGTCTGACAAGAGAGAGATAAGTTGATTTATTACAGAGATGGTGATAGTAGAACGTGCTGCAGTAAGCCAGAACACATTAGAATAGCTTTTGGAACTTGTAGGATGATAAAAAACAGGATGCAATTTTTGTTACGGAGTCTCTTTAAGGGGCGAAAAGACTGTGGTCCTTAAGTGGTTAAATAGCAGCACATTCATTGATCAGTTGATCTTTCAGGTAGTTCCTATAGTTCCATCTGCTGGTGATCCAGGAAACTGCAAAGTTCTCAGCAACACGGGAGACACCTGCTGGCTGATCGTGGAAGTCCACAGCACAGTTCATCAGAAAAGCCACCAGCAGGATAACAGAGACACCGATGATAACACAACCACAATGGATTTGAAATGAAACAAACATGATGTGCTTTACCTGCAGACTGTCAGCTTTAAGTGACAGTGTTTACATCCAAATCAGGTGAACGGTGTAGGAATTACAACAGTTTGCATATGTGCCTCTCACTTGTTAAGGGAGTAAAAGTAATGTGACAATTGGCTTTTCAGCTGTTTCATGGCCAGGTGTGTGTTATTCCCCCATTATAACAATTGCAATGAGCAGATAAAAGGTCCAGAGTTCATTTCAAGTGTGCTATTTGCATTTGGATCTGTTGCTTTCAACTCCCAAGAGGAGATCTAAAGAGCTGTCACTATCAGTGAAGCAAGCCATCATTAGGCTAAAAAAACAAAACAAACCCATCAGAGAGATACCAAAAACATAAAATGTGACCTGATGGACCCTCATTAGCTGCCAGCTTGTGGGCTTTGTCCCTCTATGCCGGGGACTGGGCTCACTGGCTGGTCCTTATTAGCTGCCAGCTTGTGGGCTTTGTCCCTCTATGCTGGGGACTGGGCACTCTGGTTGGTCGTCCTCATTAGCTGTCAGCTTGTGGGCTTTGTCCCTCTATGCCGGGGACTGGGCTCTCTGGCTGGTCCTCATCAGCTGTCAGCTTGTGGGCTTTGTCCCTCTATGCCGGGGACTGGGCTCTCTGGCTGGTCCTCATTAGCTGTCAGCTTGTGGGCTTTGTCCCTCTATGCCGGGGACTGGGCTCTCTGGCTGGTGGGTCCTCATTAGCTGTCAGCTTGTGGGCTTTGTCCCTCTATGCCGGGGACTGGGCTCTCTGGCTGGTCCTCATCAGCTGTCAGCTTGTGGGCTTTGTCCCTCTATGCCGGGGACTGGGCTCTCTGGCTGGTCCTCATTAGCTGTCAGCTTGTGGGCTTTGTCCCTCTATGCCGGGGGCTGGGCTCTCTGGCTGGTGGGGTCCTCATTAGCTGTCAGCTTGTGGGCTTTGTCCCTCTATGCCGGGGGCTGGGCTCTCTGGCTGGTGGGGTCCTCATTAGCTGTAAGCTTGTGGGCTTTGTCCCTCTATGCCGGGGACTGGGCTCTCTGGCTGGTGGGTCCTCATTAGCTGTCAGCTTGTAGGCTTTGTCCCTCTATGCTGGGAACTGGGCTCTCTGGCTGGTCCTCATCAGCTGTCAGCTTGTGGGCTTTGTTCCTCTATGCCGGGGACTGGGCTCTCTGGCTGGTCCTAATTAGCTGTCAGCTTGTAGGCTTTGTCCCTCTATGCCGGGAACTGGGCTCTCTGGCTGGTCCTCATCAGCTGTCAGCTTGTGGGCTTTGTTCCTCTATGCCGGGGACTGGGCTCTGTGGCTGGTCCTCATCAGCTGTCAGCTTGTGGGCTTTGACCCTCTATGCCGGGGACTGGGCTCTCTGGCTGGTCCTCATCAGCTGTCAGCTTGTGGGCTTTGACCCTCTATGCCGGGGACTGGGCTCTCTGGCTGATCCTCATTAGCTGTCAGCTTGTGGGCTTTGTCCCTCTATGCCGGGGACTGGGCTCTCTGGCTGATCCTCATTAGCTGTCAGCTTGTGGGCTTTGTCCCTCTATGCCGGGGACTGGGCTCTCTGGCTGGTGGATTCCTTATCAGTACCTCTATGCCAGAGACTGGGCTCTCTAGCTGGTGGGGTCCTCATTAGCTGTCAGCTTGTGGGCTTTGTCCCTCTATGCCGGGGACTGGGCTCTCTGGCTGGTCCTCATTAGCTGTCAGCTTGTCAGCTTTGTCCTTCTATACCGGGGACTGGGCTCTCTGGCTGGTGGATTCCTCATCAGCTGTCAGCGGCGTGGCATGGTGTAGATGCCACCGCCCACTGCTAGTTGCGTGCTGCTGTTAGCACTGTATGGGCAAATGGGTGGATTCTGCATTCCTGATGTGGCTCTGTGGAATTTATACCCTTCGGTGTGGCACTCCTATCTGTTCACAGACCCGCAGTGAGCGGGGGAGTGTTAAGGTGGGTACACACGTCAGATAAAAGTCTTTGGAAAATGAAAGATCACAGACCAATTTTATTACCCCCTTCCATGTAGTATGAGAGCCATACTCTACACGGTCTATTCTATGGAGCTGCACTCCCCATCAGATAAAAATCTTTACAAGATGCTGCACACAAAGATGCTGTACACACGCAACAGATCAGTATCTGCAAAAGATCAATCCCTGCAAAAGATCCATTCCTGCAAAATGCATTCATAGTCTATGAGATCTGCAGATCCCATACACACCTTGTTTAATGGACATTCATCTGCAGATCAGACAATTATCTGCGATCTGAAGATCCAACCTGGTGGATCTGATCTGCAGATGAATGTCTGTTAAACAAGGTGTGTATGAGATCTGCAGATATCATAGACTATGAATGCATTTTGCAGGAACGGATCATTTGCAGGAACAGATCTTTTGCAGATACTGATCTGTTGAATGTGTACAGCATCTTTGTGTGCAGCATCTTGCAAAGATTTTTATCTGATGGGGAGTTCAGCTCCATAGAATAGACGGTGTAGAGTGTAGAGTATGGCTCTCATACTACATGGAGGGGGTAAAATTGGTCTGTGATCTTTCATTTTCCAAAGACTTTTATCTGACGTGTGTACCCACCTTTAGAGTAACTCTATTGAGGCAATGCGTGCAGTGAGAAAAAACACAGGGCGTAAATGTAACTTTATTGCAAAGAGTTTCAAGGATACTTATCCCTTTCATCAGGAAAATATTTGTACACAATAATGGTAAGTACTTAAATACAAGGTCACATAGATTCATTTGTTAATCACTTGGTGTGTCTTCCTATCGATGGCTGGTATGCAAATGTTATTACCCATAATTCTTGGGGACCGCAAATTTTCAAAAGTTACCGTACTTAAACCCTATTTAAAAATGTGTACGCTATCTTACAGTTAGGATTAAAAATAGGAGTGTGTAGTCCCCCTGCTCACTGCACTCCTTCATGCACATGCTGGTCACAAGTAGGCGGTTCTGCAGCACCCCTACCTGCCCACATCTACCACCCAGTGTGATTGCACATTCACTCCACCCTTCCTGACCACCTGGAGCATGTGTGTGTTGCTTAACCCTGCATTCCCCTGCTCACCATAGAACAAAAAACAATTAGGAAGGAAAAATGAATAGTGGACGGTACAAACCAACAAACCTCAAAAGAGACAATGCTTATGAAAAACTGTATACATTTTATTTATAGAACAATTCATTAAAATTGCATAAACCGTATTCCTGACCCCCAACCCTGCAGCACCCAATCCCAACTACCCCCTATAATCCATAATGGGTCCCCCATCCAACCAATCACCATACATCATGCAACCATCAAGGCCTTATTCATATAGCACCCCTGGATTCACTTGTGGGGGCTGCTTTGTAAGCAAAATAGTCTGCACCAGAGCATACATTATTCATACATTGTTTTTGGATCCAGAAAGTAAAGCCCTTGTTAATACAATTTAAGACTGTCCAGAAATGTCAAGGCAGTGCAAGGCAGTGCAATGGGCACATATATATATATATATATATATATATATATATATATATATACTAGTTGATTGCCCGGCATTGCCCGGGTATGTATTTGGCTGGTGTTGGCTCTGCATACTTTTTCTAACCCTAACACACAATTACTTAATGACCAAGTTTGTGAGCTTTGCGGTCTTTGGTATCAATAATTTGCATTGAAATGAAAAAATCTGATTGGCTGTTTGTGGCTCCACACCCTTTTCTGAATTTGAACCCCAGTCACCCAATAACCAACTGTACCAGGTTTGAGGCCTGTGCCATTAACAGTTCAAGAATGGTAGCAATTAAATATTCCCCTCGAAAAGCAATAGGTGAAGTTTGATTCACTTTTGTAAGCTCCACCCACTTTTCTGAATATTAATCCCAGTCACCCAGTGACCAACTGTGCAAAGTTTAAAAACCCTGCCATTAACAGTGTAGGAATGGCTGCAGTTTACATTTTCCCAGTGAAATTTGTATTTGTCTCCACCCACTGATGACCCGGCGTTGCCCGGGTATGTATTTGACTGGTGTTAGCTCCGCCCACTTTCTAACCCTAACGCACAAACACTCAATGACCAAGTTTGTGAGCTTTGGGGTCCTTGGCATAAATAATTTGTATATTCCCATAGAAATTAAACAAATCAGATTTGTGGCTGTTTGTGGCTTCACCCTCTCTCCAGCATTTGAACCCCAGTCACCCAATGGCCAACTGTAGCAGCTTTGAGGCATCTGCTATTAACAGTGGAAAAATGGCAGCAATTTAAATATTCCACTTGAAAATCAACAGGTGAATTTTGATTGGCTATTATAGGCTCCACCCACTTCCCTAAATATTAATCTCAGTCACTCTCTGACCATCTGGGCAAAGTTTGGGAACCCTTCCATAAACAGTGTAAGAAGGGCTGCAGTTTACACTTTCCCAGAGAAATTTGTTTTTGGCTCCACCCTCTTTTTGTAACCTGGACACACAGTCACTCCATGACCAAGTTTGTGAACTTTGGGGTCCTTGGCATCAATAATTTGTATTTTCCCATGAAATGAAACAAATCTGATTCACTGTTTGTGGCTCTGTCCCCTTTTCTGAATTTGATCCCCAGTGACACAATGACCAACTGTACCAGGTGTGAGGCTTGTGCCATTAACAGTGCAAGAATGGCAGCAATTGTAATATTCTCCTTGAAAAGCGACATGTGATTTTTGATTGGCATTTTTAGGTTCCACCCACTTTTCTGAACATTAATCACAGTCACCCAGTAACCAGCTATGCTAAGTTTGAGAACCCTGACATTAACAGTGAAGAAGGGCTGTGTGAAGAAACGCGGAAAAGCCGCCGCATGGACGCAGGATGAGGCGGCTGTTTCCGCGGCTGGCATAGCGGAACATGGAGAAACCACCGCGTCTGACGCGGCGGTTTGCGCGCACAGGCCTGCTACTGACAGTCTGACCGAACGCGGGGAGGCCGCCGCATGTACAGATAGCGGTGCGTCCCACCCCGCGTGCAGGCCAGCAGAGACATTGCAAAACGTGACTGGTGTGGCTGGGACTGATAGTCCACACAGGTTCAGAATGACGCGCGCGCGCGCTGAGAGGCAGAGTTTATATGACAGCCAGAAGAAGATCAGCTGACCAAGCTGGTCAGCTGACATTTCCACCACTTTTCATTGGTCTAGCACTTAGGGGAGGCGCTGGAAGCGCTGATGTATATATACTGGGTGCTGGTCATTTCTCTGGTGTCTGGCGTTGCGATCACTACATGGTAGCACTCAGACCTTGTCAGTATCTGTGTTCTAGCATAGTTTCCAAAGGTGTTGATGATCACGGAGCTCACACCTTAGCGTTGGGAATATTGAACTGTATTATTTGTTATGACCTTCTGCTTGCCTGACTATTCCTCCTGAACTCTGATTCTGTACCTTGCTATTTCTGATATCCTGTTGCCAAACTCTGCTCGTTCCTGGACTCCGTATCTGCCTCCTGATTCTGTATCTCGTTATTCTGATTCTCCGTTGCCAAACCCTGCCTGTTGTTGGATTCCGTATCTGTCTTCTGATTCTGTACTTTATCTGTCTGTGTGTTAACGACCTGGCTTGCCCGACCTCGAGAACTAGCCTTACTGTTAGAGGCAGTTCCCAGATCTGTTAGTGACACCCTCTCATTAGTGTCACTCACGCTCTGTTCTTCCCACGTTCTGCTTAGCTCCTCCCTCAGGAGAGTCTAGGCTTACGGAAGGAGCATACTTCTGTGCAGTATTCCTTACTGCCTTTGTACCTACCCCTAAGGTACAGTCCTCTAGTGTTACTGTTACACCAAACACTCACTTCTCTCTCAGGTGTCCAGAGGTTAGAGATATATCTGATTATCGGTGATACTGCAGATCATCAATAATAGGGTATATATCTGCATTCTCGGTGATACTGCAGATCACCGGTAATCAGACCCTCTCTGTGTTACACCGATCGTTACAGGCTTCAGTTTACAATTTCCCAGAAAAATCTGTTTTAACTCCACCCACTTTTTGTAACCTGGACACACAGTCACTACACAATGACCAAGTTTGTGAGCCTTTGGGTTCCTGGCATCAAAATTATGGTAATGGAATCAGTTTATCCAGCAAAGAAATCTGGCTGTTTTTGGTTCCGCCCCTTTACTGAATTTGAACCCCAGACACTTAACGACCGACTGTAGCAGGTTTGAGGCCTCTGCCATTAAAAGTGTAAGAATGGTAGCAATGTGAATATTCCCCTTGAAAATCAATAGGTAAATTTTGATTGGGTGTTGTAGGCTCCACCCACATTTCTGAATATTCATCCCAGTCACCCAGTGGCCAATTGTGTAAAGTTGGGGAACCCTGCCATGTTAAAAATTTAGTTGTTGGCACCGCCCACTTTTTCTAACCTTGACATACAGTCACTCAATTATCAAGTTTACCAGCTTTGGGGTCCTTGGTATCAATACTTTGTATATTCATATTTAAAAATAAACAAATCTTATTGGCTGTTTGTGGCTCCGCCCCCTTTCTGAGTTTGGGCCCTAGTCACCCAGTGACCAACTGTACCAGGTTTGAGGCATCTGCTTTTAACAGTATAAGAGAATGGTATCAGCTTAAACATTCCCTTTGAACATCAAAAGTTTAATTTTTATTGGCTGTTGTAGGCTCCACCCACCTTACAAAATCTTAATCTCAGTTACCCAATGACCAAGTGTGCAAAGTTTGAGAACCCTGCCATTAACGATGTAAGAATGGCTGCAGTTTATATTTTCCCAGTAAAAGCTGTTTTTGGCTCCGCCCTCTTTTTGTGACCTTGACACACAGACACTCAATGACCACGTTTGTGAGCTTTCAGGTTCCTGGCATCAAAAATGTGTGAATGGAAGCAGTTTATCCACCAAGGAAATCTGATTGGCTGTATGTGGCCCCGCCCCTTTAGTGAACTTGGACCCCAGTCACCCAATGACGGCTGTAGTAAGTTTGAAGCCTCTGCCATTAACAGTGTAAGAATGGCAGCAGTTTAAATATTCCCCTTGAAAATCAATAGGTGAATTTTGATTGGCTGTTTTAGGCTCCACCCACTTTCTTGAATCTTAATCGCATTCACCCAGTGACCAAGTGTGCCAAGTTTGAGAACCCTGCGATTAACAGTGTAAGAATGGCTGCAGTTTACATTTTCCCATTAACAATGAATGGCTGAAATTTGATTGGCTGTTTTATGCTCCGCCCACTTTTCCTGGATTTGTAACCTCGGTCACCAAGTGACCACCTGTGCCAAGTGTGGGGACTCTGGCTTGATTACTGTGAGAATGGCAGCCTTTTACATTTTTTCCATTGACTTGAATGGGTAAGGGATCTGTGTACCAAGTTTCGTTCAAATCGAACAAGCCGTTTTCAAGTGATCGTGGCACATACACACACACACACACACACATACACACATACACACACACACACACACACACACACACACACACATCCGATTTTTTATATATATATATATATATATATATATATACAGTGTTCTCCCCAGGCTCTTTTAGCCGGGTGCTCCACCCGGCTATATTTGGTGACCACCCGGCTGTCATCGGCTCACCTCCTCACCACCTCCTATGCTGTAAGCACAGTTGCCCTGCATATTCAACTCGCCCCACCCGGCTACTTTTTCATGCCACCCGGCTACTATTTTATGCCACCCGGCTGGAAAAAAATTCTGGGGAGAACACTGTATATATATATATATATATATATATATATATATATAAAGCAGTTAAATGATGCTTCCTTAGTGTCCCAGCAAACTCATGAGACGTGCAACAGCATCAGCAGGGAGGCAAGCAAACCAGTCATAGAGACAGTCAGAGGCGGCCTTAGAGCATGCGGGGCCTGGGGCGAGTGTCATACGCGGGGCCTAGAGCCATAAGTGTAGGTCATGTACCGTACCACCCTGCTCACGGGCTTGTCCACCTCTAATGCAGTATGCCTTATTATTGTTTAAAAACAATTACGTTTGTTAAAGGCCACTAAGCCAACCAATATACTAGGGATGGGTACTAAGCTGGCTGGGGAGCTAAGGATAGGTAAAGGCTGGCTGGGGAACTTGAGATAGGTACAGGCTGTCTGGGGAGCTAGGGGTGTGTACCTGACTGGCTGGGGATGGGTGCTAGGTTGACTGGGGAGTGTGTCTGGATAGAGATACAAGATTTGGAGACCAAAGTTTGTATCTCTAGCCAGACATTCTCCACAGCCAGCCTAGTACCAATCCCCAACTCCTCTGTCAGCCTAGTACTCATCCTCAGCTCCCCAGCCAGTCTAGTACTCATCCCCAGCTCCTCAGTCAGCCTAGAAACCATCCCCAGCTCTCCAAGGTAGCCTAGCATCCAGCTCAACCAGAAGAACGGGGTTCTCAGTGCGAGCGCAGCAAGGCATGACCACGGGCAGGGGTGCCTGCCTGAAAATAATTGTAATGCAGATATTATGCCCCTCAGAGGTAAAACGCAGATATCATGTCCCCACATATCAAATGTAGATATCATGCCCCACACAGATCAAATGCAGATATCATGCCCTTCACAGGTCAAATGCAGATATCATGTCCCCCACATATCAAATGTAGATATCATGCTCCACACAGATCAAATGCAGATATCATGCCCCTCACAGGTCAAATGCAGATATCATGTCCCCTACAGATCAAATGCAGATATCATGTCCCCTACAGATCAAATGCAGATATCATGCCCCACACAGAACCAAATGCAGATATCATGCCCCAGACAGAACCAAATGCAGATATCATGCCCCACACAGAACCAAATGCAGATATCATGCCCCACACAGAACCAAATGTAGATATCATGCCCCACACAGAACCAAATGCAGATATCATGCCCCCCCAGAACAAAATGCAGATATCATGCCCCCCACCGAACCAAATGCAGATATCATGCCCCACAGATCAAATGCAGATATCATGCCCCACACAGATCAAATGCAGATATCATGCCCCACACAGATCAAATGCATATATCATGCCCCACACAGATCAAATGCAGATATCATGCCCCACACAGATCAAATGCAGATATCATGCCCCACACAGATCAAATGCAGATATCATGCCCCCAACAGAAACAAATGCAGATATCATGCCTCACAGATCAAATGCAGATATCATGCCCCACAGATCAAATGCAGATATCATTCCCCACATAGATCAAACACAGATATCATGCCCCACACAGATCAAATTCAGATATCATGCCCCCCACAGAACCAAATGCAGATATCATGTCCCCACAGATCAAATACAGATAACGTTATACAGAATATGCTTTTCCACATAACAAGCCTAGAGTGAAATCATCACACTATGGCTATGATAGTCATTGGACTAATAGCTTCTTTAAAGGAATGATCCGCGGTAAAAAAAAACAACGTTCCACTTACCTGGGGCTTCCTCCAGCCCAGGGCAGCTGTCCTGTGCCCCCGCCGCAGCTCCTGCATCTCCCAGGCCTCTTCGCCGGCGGAGCCGACCTCGCCAGGTCAGGTTCCGGGTGGGCCTTTCTGCTCCACCACGGGGGTCACGTGGTCCGATCGACGTCATCTGGAGGCTACTGCGCAGGAGCAGTAGCATCCAGATGACGTCGGCCGGACCACGTGACCCCCGTGGTGGAGCGCAGTAGAGGCCAACCCGCAACCCGACCTGGCGAGGTCGGCTCCGCCGGCGAAGAGGCCTGGGAGATGCAGGAGCTGCGGCGGGGGCACAGGACAGCTGCCCTGGGCTGGAGGAAGCCCCAGGTAAGTGGAACGTTTTTTTTTTTTTTTTTTTTTTACCGCGGATCATTCCTTAAAAGAAGCTATTAGTCCAATGACTAATATAATGAATAATAATAATATGGTAGGACATTTGACTGTGAAGGGATTAGATTGTGAGTTCCACAGGCACAGTACAGCTGTGTGAAGAGGAGCGGGTTCTGCTCAGATTTCCGACAAGCCCTTGTCGGAAATCTTTGGGTGTCCACAGGGACAGGGGACCAAAGGACGCAATGGGAAGCCTCTATAGAAGGCTTCCGTCTTGTTAGGCAAGTACTGTAAATCTTCCACATTCCAACCAGCTGGCTTGAAACTGAAACTAGCAGATTTTCTCAGTGCGTGTTTCCTATTTACATGAGTGGTCTCAGTGGGGAAGAGGGGATTTCTGGGGCCATAGCATGATATTGATAAGCAGGCAGCTTATCAATATCATGCTATCAGTCATATTTAGCCCCAGAAATCCCCTCTTTTCCAACACCACACATGTATATAAGAGAAAACCACTCAGAAAACGACGAACTTTATTTTAAAATCATTAAAAAAAACAGCACTCAGAAGCAATGCAGCAGCATCAGTGTGATTGTGCCATGCTCATCATTTATTCCTACTGCTGCAGCTGCTGCATCAGACACACAAGCAGTGTGTATGACACTCTGACCCATGTGTTGTCACCTTGTCTGTGTCCACCATGGAGCCCTGGTAATGCTGCAGCTGCTGCCTGTGTCCTCAGAGCTGGCAGACTGTGCCTGTCTCTCTCACACACACACACACACACACACACACACACTCTGGTGCATGCCTTCCTGCCTGTGTCCACTCACACTCACTGCCTGCAGCTCCTGCTCGAGTCTCTCTGTGCCTGGGGTATTCAGGGGGGGCACAGCCACGCAAGGGAACAGTCTCTCTGTCGCCCTTATGCCTGGCAGAACGAGCGGGGGGCGGGGTTAGAGGCGGGGCCTCACGAACATAGTAAACCCTACTCTGGAGGCTGTTGGCTGCTGCTATGAGGAGGGGGCGGGTTTAGAGGAGGAGGCTGAAGCAGAGAGCAGTGTTGACTGCCTCTATTGGCGGGAGCAGAGGGGGGCGTGTATGGAGGCAGCGTTGGGCTCTCCTGAGCTCATTGCAGGGTTGCCGTAAATTAAACAAATGCACAGAAGGTATTCCCTATACTTTCTAAACGCGGGGCCTCCTTCAGATGCGGGGCCTGGGGCGACCGCCCCAGTGGCCCCCCCCAAAGGCCGCCTCTGAGACAGTTCAGTCCTGCATAGGTGTGTAGCACATACAAGCAAGCAGAATAGCAATCCAGACAAGCGCTTCTGGACGAGAAGATAAAGCCGTCAACAGATAAAGCAGAGGTAATGGGTTGGTCAGCGATACCAGGTTTGACACTGCAGTTTATGCAGACATGCTCACCCACAGGCCCTCACGTTGCTCGTGTGTGGTAGAATCCGACGGGGCATAGGTGGAGGCCGGTCAAAGAGTCCCTATGAAAGGTCACAAAGCCGGGGATCGTTCTGTAGAGCAGGAGGTGCTGGATCCTTGGTGCCGCGGGAGTGATCAGACGGCCCAGCAAACATGCGGTGACGCCACTCGCAGCCTCGACATGTTTCACTAGCGTCTGCTCGTTTCCTTAGGAGGCGTGGCTCACCGCGTATCGTCATCAGTACGCTTTCATTCAATCTTGCGCCCAATCAGGGCGCACAGAGATATCCCCGCCCACCAGCCTCCCCGCTGGCCAACGGCAGCGCGCGCCATCACCCCACACGCTCTAACTCCGCCCACATCAATCCGGCAGGCCGGGGAAGAGAGAGGAGGTGTGCGCAGCCGCTAGCGATGCCCGCCCAGCCCCGAAGCTCCCAGGCAACCAAACGCCATGGAAGACTGCAGGGAGGAGCGGACACCCAAAACAGACAGAGAAGCGTACAGGTAAGGGGCCACTCTGAGTCCCCACTCATCAAACATTCACATTTTAAACTCTGCATACTTAAATATAAGCTCAACTCTACATTTCTTTTAACTATCAAAAAACAAGAAATCTAGTCAATAAAGTCTGGCCTGCATCAATTAAGGCAGCACACCGTTAGTGGCGACTTGCCTCTTAACAAATACAAAAAAGGTTCTATGATTGTAGCTGTGAGGCATGAAGCAGCAAGACACCCCGGAACCCAGGCAGATACAGGGAAGGTGCCCCAGGCACGCAAACACACAGAAATGAAAGAAAATCAAAAAAAGACTAAATAAAAAAGAAAAGTAAAAAGAAAGAAGAAAACTGCAAACAGGGAGACAGTCACAAATTAGCCTGGTAAAAATGCGGCAAATCCCTCTATCTCATTTAAACCTGGAGGGGAGGTAGCTTTTAAATTAAAAATCCATCAACATTCCTTCTGCAGCAACCTTCTATCTGGATTCCCACCCCTTATCGATCCATGAATGCGATCTATGCCGATGAATTTAAGTCCCCTAGGGTCCCCGTTATGGTACTGTCTGAAATGCACCCCGACTGGGGCAGTGGAGTTCACACTCTTTATGCTCTTAATATGTTCAGAGATACGTTCCCTGAGTTCTCGTGTTGTTTTATCAACATAAAATGCCCCACAGGGGCACATGAGCAAATAGACAGCAATCTTTTTTGCACAGTTAACATAATGTGAAAGACTCCACTGTCTCCCGTCGGGGAGCAGAGCAGAGCAGACGCACCAACATGCATAAATCTGCAAAATTTACAACCATCACAGGTATATGTCCCAGGGACACAACAGTGTGATTTGGGAGTCCCTAACCCCTCAAAATGACCCCTGACCAGGGTATCACTTAAGGAAGGGGCTCTCCTAAAAGTAATATTTGGTCTTGGTGGAACAAACAGAGACAACCGCAAATCATTGACTAGAATATACCAATATTTATCTAGTATATGAGTGATTTCATTATGTTCCACACAGTACCGAGTGCAGAATCTAGTCTGTTGTTTGGAAGAAGTAACCGTCCTATTGGGATTAAAGTGAACCTCCGGACTAAAAATCAACTCTGCAGCACTGAAAAGGCCTGGTGTTTCTTTAACAGTTTCACAGCATCAGAACTTTGTTTCTCTTATCCAAGCTTTATTTTTAGCTGCACAGAAGAAAACTGCCCGGGCTTTTTTTCCCCTGATGCTGTGCAAAGCATGATGGGATTTCTGATGTTGTTGTTCTCCTTCTGCTGTTTTGGTGCAAATTTTTTTTTTTACATTTTGAATTTGACATTTGAAGCCTAGCGTGTGCAGCTGGGAGGGGTAATCAGGACACAGGACAGTTGGAACTGTGTCTCCTGCTCCCTGTCACCTCCTTTCAACCAAAAAGATGGCTGCCCCCATGACAAAGATGGCAGCCCCCATGAATCACAAACATTTGCCTGTTCTTTTAAAACCGGGTGGGTAAAAAAATTATATTACCCATCTATTCTAATTAACATAACTAATGTAACTTAATGACAGTATGTTTGTTTAGGCTGAAGTTCCCCTTTAAGTAATTTGTCACAATCACTATTAAATGCTCTTTTATATGCCCTCTTTAGGGTCGTATCATCGTATCCCCGTGCCCGAAAATGGGTGTGCAATTCGTTCACCTCGTGCATGAAAGATTCTTGATCACTACAATTCCGGCGGACCCTTAAGTACTGGCCCACAGGGATACCTCTAATTGTGTGCTGCGGATGGCAGCTGTCTGCCTGTAAAAGTGCATTTACAGAAGTTTCTTTCCTATACAGTCGAGTGCTTACTTTGCCTGAAGCATCACACATTACCTGAAGGACAGGTCTAGAAACGGGATTTAGTGGTGGTGATAATTCATTGTGAATTTTAAATTTCGACAGTTTATGTTTATACCTCCAACAAATTCAGTCAGTTCTGTAAGACTGCCAGTCCACAGCATGAAGATGTCATCTATGTACCTGTGCCAGACCAAGATCCGGCACAGGTACATAGAGAGACCATCATCTGCAAAAAGTTCCCGTTCCCACTCTTCCAGGTACAGGTTAGCGTAAGACGGGGCACAGGTCGTCCCCATTGCCGCACCCTGCACCTGGAGGTAGTGGTCACCATCAAAAATCAAAATATTATTTGTCAACAAGAATTGTAAAAGTGTCAACAAAAACCTATTGTGTATCGCAAATTCCAGGCCTAATTCGCTTAGGAATGTCCCCACCACTGAAAGACCTAGTTCGTGTGGAATACTTAAAGTGAATGTTTACCAGTAAAAAAAAGAAAAAGTCAGATACTCACCTAAGGAGAGGGAAGGCTCGGTTCTAATGAGCCTTCCCTCTCCTCTCCCGGTGCCCGGTCCGCGCAGGATCCCCCGTGGCAGTATTCGACCAGTTCGGTCAAATACTGCCACTTCCACATGCCGAAGGGAGCTTTCGGAAGGCTTCGGGAGCACTCGGGCTCCCGATGACGCGGCCGCTCCATACTACGCATGCGCAAGCGCCCTCTATGACGCGCTCACGCGTACGTAGTATGGAGCGGCCCGTCTTCGGAAGCCTGAGTGCTCCCGAAGACCTCCGAAGTCCCTGCGGCGGCGGACGCGAACGGGGGAGCCAGCGCAGCACCGAGGGCACCGGGAGAGGAGAGGGAAGGCTCATTAGGACCGAGCCTTCCCTCTCCTTAGGTTAGTATCTGACTTTTTCTTTTTTTTACCGGTACCCATTGGCTTTAAGTACAAAGCCTTAACGTCAAGGGTGACAAGCCAGGTGCCAGGGGGAACACACAAACCATCAATAACCTGCTCACCATACCCACTCCTTCCCAGGCTAAACACGGAGCCAGCATGGTTTTCTAGGCTAACCACCTAACCACTAGGTGCCAGCAGGATAGGTGTGTGTGTGTGTGGGGGGGGGGGGGGGGGGAGGACAGCAGGAGCCTGTGTTGGAGCCTCCGCACAGTACAGGACTCTCAGCTATATAGTATAGCTGAGAGCCGCGGCGGGAAGAATCATGTGAGGCGGCAGCCGGCAGAGATCTCTCCCCCAGAGCCCCCCCATATCATGGACCTTGCAGGCTGGTATAGCTCAGGGTGTAGTCCAGGCTCCGCATTCCGGCTATCCCGGCCTGCATAGGGAACAAGGGGTTAAAGAGGCTTGGGAGGAGGGACCCCACATCATTTTTGTTATATTTCCCACAAGTATGTGAACCCTTTGGAATTATATTGATTTCTGCACAAATAGGTCATAAAATGTGATCTGATCTTCATCTAAGTCACAACAATAGATAATCAAAGTCTGCTTAAAGTGGATCCGAGATAAACTTTTACTCATTGCATAATTGTGTTCCTTTCATGTAGTTTATAGGGCATTCCTCAAGCCAAATACTTTTTTTTAATACCCTAATTCCCTAATAACTAAACAAGCCTCACCCACAGCTCCACCAGTGCCTTGGCACTCTGAGAGCCATGTAGCAAGGGCTTATGGGAGCTCAGTCTGGGCAGGAGGAGGAGGAGGTGTTACTAGCCGAGGATTTCAGAGGCAGAGGGGGGGGGGGGAGGAAAGGGGAGTGGAGTTTTCACAGGCTGAGGGCTAGAGATGCAGAGCAGCTTGTCTGTGTGTAATGATCACAAGCAGAACATGGCTGCTCTCATTGTATCACAGGAAGGAATAATCATATAGGGTTGAAGCTGTTTGCGGCTAGATTTGCTGTTTAAATGATCTAAACTTTAGATAAGATATATAGACAAGTTACTTGTTATAGCTAGTTTTTCATCTCGGATCACTATTAATACCACACAAATAATTAAATGTTTCCATGTTTTTATTGAACACCATGTAAACATTCACAGCGTGGATGGAAAAGGTATGTGAATTTCAAAACTAATGACATCTCCAAGAGCTAATCGGAGTGAGGTGTCAGCCAGATGGAGTCCAATCAATGAGGAATTGTTGACTTGCATAAAGCTGGAAAGGGTTATAAAAGTATCTCAAAAAGCCCTGCAGTTCATCAGTCCACAGGAAGACAAATCTATCCTATATAATAACTTGCAAGTGTCTCTGCGTCCCTGTGTATGTGTGTGTGTCTGTGCTTTGAGCTACTGAACATGTGCCGCACGGACACCCTTGGGGCAGGGAGTAGGACGGACCAGGGGGCTGGCCTGGCAGGCGTGTGTGTGGCGGGAGTGTGCGGACGCACGCATGCGCGCTGACTGTGTGCGGCGGTCACAGGGGAGGGAGTTCAGACACAGACCTAGAGCCCGTTTTTCAAAGGGCTTTGGTCTATTAGTATATATATATATATATATATATATATATATATATATATATATATATCGGATAAATGTACGTATGTGTGTGTGTAAAAGATGTTTGGAATTATGTATGATTTTCGTACCACTTTGCACGTGTACACCACTTTCTATTAGTCTTTCACGTGGAATTCCAATAAAATTGATTCATGTTTGTGGCAGTAATGTGACAAAATGTGTAAAACTTCAAGGGGGCTGAATACTTTTGGAAGCCACTGTATATATATATATATATATATATATAGATTATGTCAGGGTTTTAAACCGCTTTAATTTTCAAGGGAAATATTTACATTGCTACCATTCTTATACTGTTAATGGCATAGGCCTCAAACCTGATACAGTCAGCCATTGGGTGACTGGAGTCCAAATTCACTAAAGGGGGTGGAACCACAAACAGCCAATCAGATTTATTAATTGATTTCAGCCATTCTGTTATTGGCAGGGTTCTCAAACTTACACAGTTAATCACTGGATGGCTGGTATTAATATTCAGGAAAGTGGGCAGAGCCTACAACAACCAATCAAAATTCACCTACAGTGGTGTGCTCACGAGTCCCTAAGGACTCCAATACATGATTTAACCTCCTTGCCGGTTATCCCCTGCTGGGCCGATTTTCACAATTTCTTTTTTCTACACACAGCTGGCACTTTTCTAGCTGTGTGTAGTACGCGATAGCTGCCGCTACCCGCCGATTTGCCGCTACCCGCCGCGCCGACCCCCCCAGACCCCTTGTGCAGCCTGGCCAATCAGTGGCAGGCAACGCTGAGGGGTGGATCGGGACTCCCTCTGACGTCCCAACGGTCATCGCGATTGTCGCCATGGCGACAGGGGAAGCCAAGCAGGAAATCCCGTTCTGAACGGAATTTCCTGCTTGTCCAGATCGCCGAAGGCGATCAGAGAGGGTGGGAGGATGCCGCTGCTCAGCGGCTATCATGTAGCTAGCGCTAGGCTAGCTACATGGTTTAAAAAAAAAAAAAAAGTGTTGCGCCGCCCCCTTGCCGACATAATTGGAGCGGCAAGGGGGTTAAATGAGACTTTATTGTTTCAACTGTCTTGCACGCGGCCTATTGGACGCATTGCAAGACTCACCACCGCACACTTTCTCCTTCAAGCCGGAAGGAGGAAGTGCGCGGTAGTGAGTTTTGCAACCTGTCCAATAGGATGCATGCAAGACGTTTGGAACCCAGGAAAGACTATGGACTTATGGGTAACTAACCCCCTCTCTCCCAGCCGCACAGCTGAGGCAATTAAGTCACATCTAAATCATGTATTCGAGTCCTTAGGGACTCGTGAGCCCACCACTGTTTATCTATTGACAATTAATGGGCATATTTACATTGCTGCCATTCTTACTTTCTTCGGCAGAGGCCTCAAATCTGGTACAGTCAGTCACTGGGAGACTGGGGTTTAAATTCTGAAGGGAGCGGGCCAAAAAGAGCCAATCAGATTTGTTTAATTTCAATGGTAAAATGCAACTTATTGATGCCAAGGACCCCCAAATTCATAAACTTGGTCATTAAATGACTGTTTGTCAGAAACAGGTTAGAAACGGTGGGCAGAGCCCAAAACTAACTTTTTACATGGGAAGATATAAACTGCAGCCACTCGCACACTGTTAATGGCAGGGTTCTAAAACTTCACACAGTTGGTCACTGGGTGACTGGAATTATTATTCAGCAAAGTGGGTGAAGCCTATAATAGCCAATCAAAATTCACCTATTGATTTTCAAGGGGAATATTAAAACTGCTTCTATTATAGCAGAGGCCTTAAACCTACTACAGTCAGTCATTAAAGAGACACTGAAGCGAGAATGAATCTCGCTTCAGAGCTTATATTCAGCAGTGGCATGTGTGCCCCTGCTAAAACGCCGCTATCCCGCGGCCAAACGGGGGTTCCTTACCCCCCCCCCCCCGCAAAATCTACGACCAACTTGGTCGTAGATTTTGCTGCTGTTGAGGCTGCAGACCTGCCTCTCAGGGCCGTCTATCAGCAAAGGAAGACTAAGAGGGGCGGGGGAGAGGCGGAGATACGTGCGTGGGGCAGGGCTGCGGCGGTTAGCCCTGCCTCAATGCGGAAGAGCTCCCCCGCTGCACGGAGGGGATTTGGAAGGTAAGGGACCCCCGTTTAGCCGCGGGATAGCGGCGTTTTAGCAGGGGCACACATGCCCCTGCTGAATATGAGCTCTGAAGCGAGATTCATTCTCGCTTCAGAGTCTCTTTAAGTGATGGGGTTCAAATTCACTAAAGAGAGCCAAAACAAATTTTGCTGGGAAATTATAAACTGCAGCCCTTAATAGGGTATATTATTGGCAGGGTTCTCAAACTTTGCCCAAATGGTCACTGTTTGTCTGAGATTAATATTCAGGAAAGTGGGTGGAGCCTATAATAGCCAATCAAAATTCACCTGTTGATTTTCAAGGGGAATATTTAAAATGCTGCCATTTTTATACTGTTAATAGCACATGCCTCTAACCTACTACAGTTGATCACTGCGTGACTGGGGTTTAAATGCTGGAGAGGGGCGAATTCACAAATAGCCAATCTGATTTGTGTAATTGCTATGGGAAAAAACAAATTATTGATGCCAAAAACCCCAAAGCTTACAAACCTGGTCATTGAGTGTTTGTATGTTAAGGTTAGAAAAAGTGGGCGGGGACAACACCAGCCAAATATTTAACCAGGCAACATCGGGTCATCAGCTAGTGTTATCCTATAAGGTTAGCCTTAAATCAAGCAATGATGGGCAGATTCAACCAAAGGACAAATCTCTCTCTAATCAAATCTGATTATAGAGAGATCGGTTGCGTTCCCGTACACCACAGGCCGATTCCTGAACATTTTCATGTTGAAATCTATCAGGAATCAGCCATGTGACACCATATCCTGACCCATAGTCGACCCTGTCCCCCTAATGTTTAATGTCTCCCCGGGTGCCCAGCGCAAGCTATACATCACCTGTCCCTGGCCACCGCTTGTACTCCGCTTGCTCCGAGCTTCCTCTGTTCTCCATATACGCACGCCACTTGGTTGTGGATGTCACATATACACAGAACCAGGTGTACTGGGGGCTGCAGTATGGATGTACCCCCAAACCAGCCACAATCCCTCCATAATCCCTCCCCAGCCACTGCAATGGGTGTCACATATACACAGAGCCAGTTGTACTGGGGGCTGCAGAGTGGATGTATCCCCAAACCAGCCACAATCCCCCCATAATCCCTCCCCAGTCATTGCAATGGATATCACAAATACACAGAGCCAGGTGTACTGGGGGCTGCAGTATGGATGTACCCCCAAACCAGCCACAATCCCCTCATAATCCTCCCCCAGTCACTGCAATGGGTGTCACATATACACAGAGCCAGGTGTACTGGGGGCTGCAGTATGGATGTACCCCCAAACCAGCCACAATCCCCCCAATACCTCCCCCAGTCACTGCAATGGGTGTCACATATACACAGAGCAAGGTGTACTGGGGCTGCAGTATGGATGTACCCCCAAACCAGCCATAGTCCCCCCATAGCCCCTCCCCCACCCAATGGGTGTCACATATAAACAAAGCCAGGTGTACTGGGGGCTGCAGTATGGATGTACCCCCACAACAGCCACACACACCCCACAATCCCTCCCCCAGTTACTGCAATTGGTGTCACATATACACAGAGCCAGGTGTACTGGGGATGCAGTATGGAAGTACCCCCAAACCAGCCACAATCCCCCATAATCCCTCCCCCAGTCACTGCAATGGGTGTCACATATACACAGAGCCAGGTGTACTGGGGCTGCAGTATGGATGTACCCCCAAACCAGCCACAATCCCCCATAATCCCTCCCCAGTCACTGCAATGGGTGTCACATATACACAGAGCCAGGTGTACCGGGCTGCAGTATGGATGTACCCCCAAACCAGCCACAATCCTCCCATAATCCCTCCCCAGTCACTGCAATGGGTGTCACATATACACAGAGCCAGGTGTACTGGGGGCTGCAGTATGGATGTACCCACAAACTAGCCACAATCTCCCCATAATCCCTCCCCAGTCACTGCAATGGATTTCACATATACACAGAGCCAGGTGTACTGGGAGCTGCAGTATGGATGTACCCCCAAACCAGCCACAATCCCCCATAATCCCTCCACCAGTGACTGCAATGAGTGTCACATATACACAGAGCCAGGTGTTCCTGGGGCTGCAGTATGGATGTACCCCCAAACCAGCCACAATCCTCCCATAATCCCTCCCCAGTCACTGCAATGGGTGTCACATATACACAGAGCCAGGTGTTCCTGGGGCTGCAGTATGGATGTACCCCCAAACCAGCCACAATCCTCCCATAATCCCTCCCCAGTCACTGAAATGGATGTCACATATACACAGAGCCAGGTGTACTGGGGGATGCAGTATGGATGTACCCCCAAACCATACACCATCCCCCATAATTCCTCCCCAGTCACTGCAAAGAATGTCACATATACACAGAGCCAAGTGTACTGGGGCTGCAGTATGGATGTACCCCCAAACCAGCCACAATCCCCCATAATCCCTCCCCAGTCACTGCAATGGGTGTCACATATACACAGAGCCAAGTGTACTGGGGGCTGCAGTATGGATGTACCCCCAAACCAGCCACAATCCCCCCATAATCCCTCCCCAGTCACTGAAATGGATGTCACATATACACAGAGCCAGATGAGATGTACTGGGGGCTGCAGTATGGATGTATCCCCAAACCAGCCATAGTCCCCCCATAGCCCCTCCCCCACCCAATGGGTGTCACATATAAACAAAGCCAGGTGTACTGGGGGCTGCAGTATGGATGTACCCCCACAACAGCCACACACAGCCCACAATCCCTCCCCCAGTTACTGCAATTGGTGTCACATATACACAGAGCCAGGTGTACTGGGGGCTGCAGTATGGATGTACCCCCAAACCAGCCACAATCCCCCCATAATCCCTCCCCAGTCACTGCAATGGATGTCACATATACACAGAGCCAGGTGTACTGGGGGCTGCAGTATGGATGTACCCCCAAACCAGCCACAATCCCCCATAATCCCTCCCCAGTCACTGCAATGGATTTCACATATACACAGAGCCAGGTGTACTGGGTGCTGCAGTATGGATGTACCCCCAAACCAGCCATAATCCCTCCCCAGTCACTGCAATGGATGTCACATATACACAGAGCCAGGTGTACTGGGGGCTGCAGTATGGATGTACCCCCAAACCAGCCACAATCCCCCATAATCCCTCCCCCAGTCACTGCAATGGGTGTCACATATACACAGAGCCAGGTGTACTGGGGCTGCAGTATGGATGTACCCCCAAACCAGCCACAATCCCCATATAATCCCTCCCCAGTCACTGCAATGGATGTCACATATACACAGAGCCAGGTGTACTGGGGGCTGCAGTATGGATGTACCCCCAAACCAGCCACAATCCCCCATAATCCCTCCCCCAGTGACTGCAATGGGTGTCACATATACACAGAGCCAGGTGTTCCTGGGGCTGCAGTATGGATGTACCCCCAAACCAGCCACAATCCTCCCATAATCCCTCCCCAGTCACTGCAAAGGGTGTCACATATACACAGAGCCAGGTGTACTGGGGGCTGCAGTATGTATGTACCCACAAACTAGCCACAATCTCCCCATAATCCCTCCCCAGTCACTGCAATGGATTTCACATATACACAGAGCCAGGTGTACTGGGAGCTGCAGTATGGATGTACCCCCAAACCAGCCACAATCCCCCATAATCCCTCCACCAGTGACTGCAATGGGTGTCACATATACACAGAGCCAGGTGTTCCTGGGGCTGCAGTATGGATGTACCCCCAAACCAGCCACAATCCTCCCATAATCCCTCCCCAGTCACTGCAATGGGTGTCACATATACACAGAGCCAGGCGTTCCTGGGGCTGCAGTATGGATGTCCCCCCAAACCAGCCACAATCCTCCCATAATCCCTCCCCAGTCACTGCAATGGGTGTCACATATACACAGAGCCAGGTGTACTGGGGGCTGCAGTATGGATATACCCCCAAACCAGCCACAATCCCCCATAATCCCTCCCCCAGTCACTGCAATGGGTGTCACATATACACAGAGCCAGGTGTACTGGGGGCTGCAGTATGGATGTACCCCCAAACCAGCCACAATCCCCCATAATCCCTCCCCAGTCACTGCAATGGGTGTCACATATACACAGAGCCAAGTGTACTGGGGGCTGCAGTATGGATGTACCCCCAAACCAGCCACACACCCCCATAATCCCTCCCCAGTCACTGAAATGGATGTCACATTTACACAGAGCCAGATGTACTGGGGGCTGCAGTATGGATGTATCCCCAAACCAGCCACAATCCCCCATAATCCCTCCCCAGTCACTGCAATGGGTGTCACATATACACAGAGCCAGGTGTACTGGGGGCTGCAGTATGGATGTACCCCCAAACCAGCCACAATCCCCCATAATCCCTCCCCAGTCACTGCAATGGGTGTCACTATTGGGGAATGTGAGAATGGAAATTGATGATGAAATAAAGGGAAATAATTCTGCTGATCTCTGCTGCAATCAGGGCTGTTATACTCACTCTAATTCCTCTATCCGGCTTGTTGGCAGAGCCACCATCAGGTCACTGAATTCATCACCCCCCAGCTTGTTATTATACAGGTGCAGCTTCCTCAGAGTCTGGTTATTCCTTATGCCGGATGCCAGGTGGGGGAAGCAACTGGAGGGCAGATTACTACTCCCCAAACTGCAGGAGAAGAGAAGAATGTTACCAGAAATCTGTAAAACCTGCATACTATTTGTATGGATTTATGCTTACATGAATTAAACATTTTTTCATTATATTTAGAAGAATTTATATTTGTATCAATTCATAAAGTGGACCCAAATTAAAAATACAAGATTTCAGAAATAAAATCCATTTTTTAAATTATAATGATAAATAGCAGCATTTTTTTCAGCTGCATGATGACAAATATAAGATATTTTACATTTATTGGAGGAACCCCTCCCTTCCTTTCATATAGCCGGCATTTTTCCAGCAAACTGATGGAAGAGATAAAAAACAAAAACAAAAACAAAACACAGGCTGCTACTGATGATGTCACAGGGGAGGTGATCACAGCTTGTGTGAGATTTCACATAGACGACGCCCCTGTGAGGGAGGGTAGCTGATGACAAACACACCCATGATCTAAAACCTCCTACTAAGCTCTGAAGTAATGGCTGCCTCCTGTATAACCCTAGTTATGAAAAGAGAAAGGTGAAAAGCATGCACTGAAATGCTCATAGGCTTAAAGGAGTGTTTGTTTATCTTTGTATGTGTCAGTGGTGCAACTAAATATTTTGAATTAAAAAAAAATGTTTGGTTTGGGTCTGCTTTAAAATAAAAATGCTGTCATACGTATGTCCACAGCTAGAGGGCAGCATAATGTTATTGCGCATAAGGAATGCTGTTTGCTCTGTTACACAACCCAACTCTATTTTAATTTAATCTGCTGTATATGATATGTGGCATGAATATTCCAGTATTACCACTTGTAGGCAGCAGTTGGAACCTCATAGATATTAGTGAACAATGTACAGCCCTGCTACAGCGAGTTGAGGTCACCTCACACAGCAGACTGACTCACACAGGAGGGCACCCATCCCCCACATTGTCAGAATAGGGTAAATGGGATGATCTCTGTCCCATCTATATCAGTGTTACAGGGGGTGCCTATGGGCATGCAGGGGGTGTTTTTTACTTATAGGAAAGCCCAGGATGCCTCCTATCACCTGTGCAGAATGTGAGGTCTGTTTATTATAATCCAGACTGCAGACACAGAGGAGATGTTACCAGACAATTACAGGAGACTCCATCATGTGCTAAATAAAGGTGTCCCTACATTGATATTAGGAATTGCAATTAGTCTTTCAGTATGGATGTCCTTGCTTACATGTGAAATAGTGAGAAAACAGCATTTCTGTTACAGGAAACACTTTATAGCACTGAGGGAGCTTACACGGATTTTCATATGCTTTTTTCACACACCCTGCTCAGTAAATAGCTGTACATAATGTCGCATGCCATGTAACCTATGTGCATGTGCATGTTAGGTCTGGTTCACACTACAAGCACTTTGCTTATGTGATCCTGTAAGGGCTGGTCACACTGCAAGAGCTTTTTCTAAGGCCACTTGTGCGGTGGGAATCGTCGCAGGAAAAATTTGCATGCGGATGCGAATTTCGCATGTGGGTCTATGCGAATTTTCATGCAAATTTCCTATTAAATGCATTGTATGCGATTCGCATAGCGGTATGCGAATTCTGATGGCTCTGCCATGCAATTTTTTTCTGCACAGAAAAACGCAAAGGAATCCTGTCAAGTGGAAACAGTCCCATTCACTTGTATTGCTATGCGAATTCGCATGTGAAAAGGGCATGCGAATTCGCGATAGTGGAAAAGGGCCCTAAGTGCTAGTGATTTGTAAAGCTCTTGCTAATGTAATGCTTTGTGTGTGTTCACTTGAACAATGTGATTTTATAAAAAATCCCACATAGCATTGCATTAGCAAGAGCTTATCAAACCACTAGTGCTTAAAAAGCTCTTGCAGTGTGAACCAGGCCTAAGGGTGATCCCACTGGAGCAATTCATCTTTTAAGACCTGCCAAACACGGTGCCGGCAGCATTATCCAGTGACTGTGCGTCTTAAACATGCTGGAATACTGCAAAACCACAAGTGCCCATAAAATTGCAGAACAAAATAAGGGGAAAAAACCCTCTATACAATCGCATGGTGATTATAATAATGTTTGGAGATTAACAAGCCAGTACGTCCATTATTTATATATGTAGGGATGAGGCCGGGCTCACACTGGACATAATGACCTACTGACAATGCACAGCAAGGGACACCTGATTAGGTGATTTGGGAGGGGCTGGGGGTGGAGTTTTTATATTCTTATCATGTGTGATTTCCATAAAAAGCACTAGTGAGAACAGATGTTGGCCATCTCTGTAGACTGTCGTTGTGTGTCTCGGCATATATAGTACAGTTCCTTCTCAAAAAATTGGCATATTGTGATAAAGTTCATTATTGTCTGTAATGTACTGATAAACATTAAACTTTCATTTATTTTAGATTATTTACACACAACTGAAGTAGTTCAAGCCTTTTATTGTTTTAATATTGATGATTTTGGCATACAGCTCATGAAAACCCAAAATTCCGATCTCAAAAAGTTAGCATATCATGAAAAGGTTCTCTAAACGAGCTATTAACCTAATCATCTGAATCAACTAATTAACTCTAAACACATGCAAAAGATTCCTGAGGCTTTTAAAAACTCCCAGCCTGGTTCATTACTCAAAACTGCAATCATGGGTAAGACTGCCGACCTGACAGAAGGCCATCATTGACACCCTCAAGCAAGAGGGTAAGACACAGAAAGAAATTTCTGAACGAATGGGCTGTTCCCAGAGTGCTGTATCAAGGAACCTCAGTGGGAAGTCTGTGGGAAGGAAAAAGTGTGGCAGAAAATGCTGCACAATGAGAAGAGGTGACCAGACCCTGAGGAAGATTGTGGAGAAGGACTGATTCCAGACCATGGGGGACCTGCGGAAGCAGTGGACTGAGTCTGGAGTAGAAACATCCAAAGCCACCATGTACAGGCGTGTGCAGGAAATGGGCTACAGGTGCCGCATTCCCTAGGTCAAGCCACTTTTGAACCAGAAACAGCGGCAGAAGCGCCTGACCTGGGCTACAGAGAAGCAGCACTGGACTGTTGCTCAGTGGTCCAAAGTACTTTTTTTTCGGATGAAAGCAACTTTTGCATGTCATTCGGAAATCAAGGTGCCAGAGTCTGGAGAAAGACTGGGAAGAGGGAAATGCCAAAATGCCTGAAGTCCAGTGTCAAGTACCCACAGTCAGTGATGGTCTGGGGTGCCATGTCAGCTGCTGGTGTTGGTCCACTGTGTTTTATCAAGGGCAGGGTCAATGCAGCTAGCTATCAGGAGATTTTGGAGCACTTCATGCTTCCATCTGCTGAAAAGCTTTATGGAGATGAAGATTTCATTTTTCAGCACGACCTGGCACCTGCTCACAGTGCCAAAACCACTGGTAAATGGTCTACTGACCATGGTATTACTGTGCTCAATTGGCCTGCCAACTCTCCTGACCTGAACCCCATAGAGAATCTGTGGGATATTGTGAAGAGAAAACTGAGAGACGGAAGACCCAACACTCTGGATGAGCTTAAGGCCGCTATCGAAGCATCCTGGGCCTCCATAACACCTGGGCAGTGCCACAGACTGATTGCCTCCATGCCACGCCGCATTGAAGCAGTCATTTCTGCAAAAGGATTCCCGACCAAGTATTGAGTGCATAACTGAACATAATTATTTGAAGGTTGACTTTTTTGTTTTAAGAACACTTTTATTGGTCGGATGAAATATGCAATTTTTTTGAGATAGGAATTTTGGGTTTTCATGAGCTGTATGCCAAAATCATCAATATTAAAACAATAAAAGGCTTGAACTACTTCAGTTGTGTGTAATGAATCTAAAATATATGAAAGTTAATGTTTCTCAGTACATTACAAAAAATAATGAACTTTATCAAAATATGCTAATTTTTTGAGAAGGACCTGTATATGGGGGGGGGGGGGGGGGGGGTGTCCAGAAATGTTGTGAAAAACAATGGATACGGTGACTAGGGACATGTCTAAATGGATCTTAGAGAAAACACAGAATCTGCAGACGTCACCATTTAATCACTTTAATCACTTGTCTACAGCCTGGAAATGCCTTTATTTGTCACATATACACAGAGCCAAGTGTACTGAGGGCTGCAGTATGGATGTACCCCCAAACCAGCCACAATCCCCCCATAATCCCTCCCCCAGTCACTGCAATGGATGTCACATATACACAGAGCCAGGTGTACTGGGGGCTGCAGTATGGATGTACCCCCAAACCAGCCACAATCCCCCCATAATCCCTCCCCAGTCACTGCAATGGGTGTCACATATACACAGAGCCAGGTGTACTGGGGGCTGCAGTATGGATGTACCCCCAAACCAGCCACAATCCTCCCATAATCCCTTCCCCAGTCACTGCAATGGATGTCACATATACACATAGAGCCAGGTGTACTGGGGGCTGCAGTATGGATGTACCCCTAAACCAGCCACAATCCCCCATAATCCCTCCCCAGTCACTGCAATGGATGTCACATATACACAGAGCCAGGTGTACTGGGGGCCGCAGTATGGATGTACCCCAAAACCAGCCACAATCCCCCCATATTCCCTCCCCCAGTCACTGCAATGGGTGTCACATATACACATAGCCAGGTGTACTGGGGGCTGCAGTATGGCTGTACCCCCAAACCAGACACAATCCCCCATAATCCCTCCCCAGTCACTGCAATGGGTGTCACATATACACAGAGCCAGGTGTACTGGGGCTGCAGTATGGATGTACCCCCAAACCAGCCACAATCCCCCCATAATCCCTCCTCCAGTCACTGCGATGGATGTCACATATACACAGAGCCATGTGTACTGGGGGCTGCAGTATGGATGTACCCCCAAACCAGACACAATCCCCCATAATCCCTCCCCAGTCACTGCAATGGGTGTCACATATACACAGAGCCAGGTGTACTGGGGCTGCAGTATGGATGTACCCCCAAACCAGCCACAATCCCCCCATAATCCCTCCTCCAGTCACTGCAATGGATGTCACATATACACAGAGCCATGTGTACTGGGGGCTGCAGTATGGATGTACCACCAAACCAGCCACAATCCCCCATAATCCCTCCCCAGTCACTGCAATGGATGTCACATATACACAGAGCCAGGTGTACTGGGGGCTGCAGTATGGATGTACCCCCAAACCAGCCACATTCCCCCCATAATCCCTCCCCAGTCACTGCAATGGATGTCACATATACACAGAGCCAGGTGTACTGGGGCAGCAGTATGGATGTACCCCCAAACCAGTCACAATCCCTCATAATCCCTCCCCCAGTCACTGCAATGGGTGTCACATATACACAGAGCCAGGTGTACTGGGGGCTGCAGTATGGATGTACCCCCAAACCAGTCACAATCCCCCCATAACCCCTCCCCCAGTCACTGCGATGGATGTCACATATACACAGAGCCAGGTGTACTGGGGGCTGCAGTATGGATGTACCCCCAAACCAGCCACAATCCCCCATAATTCCTCCCCTAGTCACTGCAATGGGTGTCACATATACACAGAGCCAGGTGTACTGGGGGCTGCAGTATGGATGTACCCCCAAACCAGCCACAATCCCCCATAACCCCTCCCCCAGTGACTGCAATGGATGTCACATATACACAGAGCCAGGTGTACTGGGGGCTGCAGTATGGATGTACCCCCAAACCAGCCACAATCCCGCATAATCCCTCCCCCAGTCACTGCAATGGGTGTCACATATACACAGAGCCAGGTGTACTGGGGGCTGCAGTATGGATGTACCCCCAAACCAGCCACAACCCCCCATAATCCCTCCCCAGTCACTGCAATGGGTGTCACATATACACAGAGCCAGGTATACTGGGGGCTGCAGTATGGATGTATCCCCAAACCAGCCAATATCTCCCCATAACCCCTCCCCCAGTCACTGCTTTGGATGTCACATATACACAGAGCCAGGTGTACTGTGGGCTGCAGTATGGATTTACCCCTAAACCAGCCACAATCCCCCATAACCCTTCCCCCAGTCACTGCAATGGGTGTCACATATACACAGAGCCAAGTGTACTGGGGCTGCAGTATGGATGTACCCCCAAACCAGCCACAATCCCCCATAATCCCTCCCCAGTCACTGCAATGGGTGTCACATATACACAGAGCCAAGTGTACTGGGGGCTGCAGTATGGATGTACCCCCAAACCAGCCACAATCCCCCCATAATCCCTCCCCAGTCACTGAAATGGATGTCACATATACACAGAGCCAGATGTACTGGGGGCTGCAGTATGGATGTATCCCCAAACCAGCCACAATCCCCCATAATCCCTTCCCAGTCACTGCAATGGGTGTCACATATACACAGAGCCAGGTGTACTGGGGGCTGCAGTATGGATGTACCCCCAAACCAGCCACAATCCCCCCATAATCCCTCCCCAGTCACTGCAATGGATGTCACATATACACAGAGCTAGGTGTACTGGGGGCTGTAGTATGGATGTACCCCCAAACCAGCCACAATCCCCCATAATCCCTCCCCAGTCACTGCAATGGTTGTCACATATACACAGAGCTAGGTGTACTGGGGGCTGTAGTATGGATGTACCCCCAAACCAGCCACAATCCCCCCCATATTCCCTCCCCCAGTCACTGCAATGGGTGTCACATATACACATAGCCAGGTGTACTGGGGGCTGTAGTATGGATGTACCCCCAAACCAGCCACAATCCCCCATAATCCCTCCCCAGTCACTGCAATGGGTGTCACATATACACAGAGCCAGGTGTACTGGGGCTGCAGTATGGATGTACCCCCAAACCAGCCACAATCCCCCCATAATCCCTCCCCAGTCACTGCAATGGATGTCACATATACACAGAGCCAGATGTACTGGGGGCTGCAGTATGGATGTACCCCCAAACCAGCCACAATCCCCCATAATCCCTCCCCAGTCACTGCAACGGGGGTCACATATACACAGAGCCAGGTGTACTGGGGCTGCAGTATGGATGTACCCCCAAACCAGCCACAATCCCCCATAATCCCTCCCCAGTCACTGCAATGGATGTCACATATACACAGAGCCAGGTGTACAGGGGGCTGCAGTATAGATGTACCCCCAAACCAGCCACAATCCCCCATAATCCCTCCCCCAGTCACTGCAATGGGTGTCACATATACACAGAGCCAGGTGTACTGGGGGCTGCAGTATGGATGTACCCCAAACCAGCCACAATCCCCCATAATCCCTCCCCAGTCACTGCAATGGGTGTCACATATACACAGAGCCAGGTGTACAGGGGGCTGCAGTATAGATGTACCCCCAAACCAGCCACAATCCCCCCATAATCCCTCCCCCAGTCACTGCAATTGGTGTCACTATTGGGGATATGAGAATGGAAAATGATAATGAAATAAAGGGGAATAATTCTGCTGATCTCTGCTGCAATCAGGGCTGTTATACTCACCGTAATTCCTCTATCCGGCTTGTTGGCAGAGCCGCCATCAGGTCACTGAATTCATCACCCCCCAGCTTGTTATTATACAGGTGCAGCTTCCTCAGAGTCTGGTTATTCCTTATGCCGGATGCCAGGTGGGGGCAGCAACTGGAGGGCAGATCAATATTCCCCAAACTGCAGGAGAAGAGAAGAATGTTACCAGAAATCTGTAAAACCTGCATACTATTTGTATGGATTTATGCTTACATGAATTAAACATTTTTTCATTATATTTAGAAGAATTTATATTTGTATCAATTCATAAAGTGGACCCAAATTAAAAATACAAGATTTCAGAAATAAAATCCATTTTTTAAATTATAATGATAAATAGCAGCATTTTTTCAGCTGCATGATGACAAATATAAGATATTTTACATTTATTGGAGGAACCCCTCGCTTCCTTTCATATTGCCGTGATTTTTCCAGCAAACTGATGGAAGAGATAAAAAACAAAAACAAAACACAGGCTGCTACTGATGATGTCACAGGGGAGGTGATCACAGCTTGTGTGAGATTTCACATAGACGACGCCCCTGTGAGGGAGGGTAGCTGATGACAAACACACCCATGATCTAAAACCTCCTACTAAGCTCTGAAGTAATGGCTGCCTCCTGTATAACCCTAGTTATGAAAAGAGAAAGGTGAAAAGCATGCACTGAAATGCTCATAGGCTTAAAGGAGTGTTTGTTTATCTTTGTATGTGTCAGTGGTGCAACTAAATATTTTGAATTTAAAAAAAAATGTTTGGTTTGGGTCTGCTTTAAAATAAAAATGCTGTCATACGTATGTCCACAGCTAGAGGGCAGCATAATGTTATTGCGCATAAGGAATGCTGTTTGCTCTGTTACACAACCCAACTCTATTTTAATTTAATCTGCTGTATATGATATGTGGCATGAATATTCCAGTATTACCACTTGCAGGCAGCAGTTGGAACCTCATAGATATTAGTGAACAATGTACAGCCCTGCTACAGCGTGTTCAGGTCACCTCACACAGCAGACTGACTCACACAGGAGGGTACCCATCCCCCACATTGTCAGAATAGGGTAAATGGGATGATCTCTGTCCCATCTATATCAGTGCTACAGGGGGTGCCTCTGGGCATGCAGGGGGTGTTTTTTACTTCTAGGAAAGCCCAGGATGCCTCCTATCACCTGTGCAGAATGTGAGGTCTGTTTATTATAATCCAGACTGCAGACACAGAGGAGATGTTACCAGACAATTACAGGAGACTCCATCATGTGCTAAATAAAGGTGTCCCTACATTGATATTAGGAATTGCAATTAGTCTTTCAGTATGGATGTCCTTGCTTACATGTGAAATAGTGAGAAAACAGCATTTCTGTTACAGGAAACACTTTATAGCACTGAGGGAGCTTACACGGATTTTCATATGCTTTTTTCACACACCCTGCTAAGTAAATAGCTGTACATAATGTTGCATGCCATGTAACCTATGTGCATGTGCATGTTAGGTCTGGTTCACACTACAAGCACTTTGCTTATGTGATCCTGTAAGGGCTGGTCACACTGCAAGAGCTTTTTCTAAGGCTGCATTTCCACTTGTGCGGTGGGAATCGTCGCAGGAAAAATTTGCATGCGGATGCGAATTTCGCATGTGGGTCTATGCGAATTTTCATGCAAATTTCCTATTAAATGCATTGTATGCGATTCGCATAGCGGTATGCGAATTCTGATGGCTCTGCCATGCAATTTTTTTCTGCACAGAAAAACGCAAAGGAATCCTGACAAGTGGAAACAGTCCCATTCACTTGTATTGCTATACGAATTCGCATGTGAAAAAGGCATGCGAATTCGCGATGGTGGAAAAGGGCCCTAAGTGCTAGTGATTTGTAAAGCTCTTGCTAATGTAATGCTTTGTGTGTGTTCACTTGAACAATGTGATTTTATAAAAAATCCCACATAGCATTGCATTAGCAAGAGCTTATCAAACCACTAGTGCTTAAAAAGCTCTTGCAGTGTGAACCAGGCCTAAGGGTGATCCCACTGGAGCAATTCATCTTTTAGTTTCAAAAATCTTTTATTAAAGAGAAATAGAAAAACGGTACATAGTTGCCAGAGAGGCACCATCACCCAACATGGGTGGTGGAAAGGCATTGAAAGGCATATAAGTTCACAATCATTACAGAAGTATGAAACACTGTGATAGTTATGACATAGGTGGTAGTTGATTGTAAATCTAGGCTAAATAGTTACATCTGTGAGTATAAATATACAGGTATACAAAGGTACCAAAGCATAGTTGTGTACATAAAGTCACAGAAAAGGAAAGTAAAAAAGGAAATAAAGAAAAAAAAAAACAGTTGTAGCACTGGGGATACTGTATTTTAGGTATAAAAAGGGTTGAAATATATATATCACAGGGGAATATTGGCGGTAGTGTCATGGCGGGAGAAGTTAAGGCCAATGGGTGGTTGGCATGAAGTTGCTAGGTTGGAAGTGAGATAATATGACCCTCTTGCATTGATATTCCCTTAGTGGAAGTAGGCCTCCAGAACCGTTGGGAAGCTAATATTCCCTCTAAAGTCTACCCATGGCTCCCAAATGTTGACAAATTGGTCCATTGTGTCTTTAACTAAAGCATTTAGACGTTCGCACACCATTATATGATCTATTCTTCGTTCTAGTGTGGTCAAGGAGAGGGCAGGCTGAAGCCATTGGGAGGCTATATAGGTTTTGGCAGCCACTAGGATAAATTGTAGGAGTCTATGCTGCGAGTTTGTGAATCTAGGGGGTTTAAGGCCCAACAGGCAAATTTTAGGATCTTTTGGAATGTGGGGGGAGAATAAGTTAGATATCTTCCTAATTAACTTCGACCAGAACAGTGCAACTTTTGGGCATGTCCACCAAATATGGAAGGTGGTCCCATTGACGGTACAACCGCGGAAACAGTGGGCAGATTGGGTTGGGTCGATTCTGTGAAGGCGAACAGGGACTAAGTATGATCTGTGTAGGAGTCTAAGCGAGGACTCCAAATTGGAGGTCTGTAGGCTACCTTTAGAAAGGGTATCTAAGCATTGTGACCATTGTTCTTTAGTTAATGTTAGGCCAAGGTCCCTTTCCCAGTCTAACATATAGGGACATTTGTAGTCAGGTGGGGGTTGGTTGAAAGTACAGTATAAGAAGGATAAGATCCCTTTGCGCAGTGGGCTGTTAAGACAGATGCTCTCAAAAGAAGATTGCTGTGCTCCCTGGTCAGGTGGTATTAGGGGGTTGAGGTAATGGAGGATTGGAGAAGCCTTAAAGTACTCTAAGGGTGGTATATTTTTATCCTCGATTAATTGATTAAGAGTGTAAAGCTTGCCTTTCATTAAGAAGTCTCTGAGAGATGTCAGACCTTGGGACTGCCACCAATGGAAGGCTCGCGAGTCCTGGCCAGGGAGGAAATCCGGGTTTTTAAGGAGCTCCAGCCGTGGAGACGGTTGGGATTGTAATTTCAGTTTAAAGCGGCATCTGCGCCAGATGTATGGGCTGTTAAAGGGGAGTTTTTGGCTACAGCAGTTGGGATAGGTGTTTTAGCCCATAGGGCTCCTTTCCATGAGATTGGGGATAGGAGGGCGTTCTCTAGGGAGACCCAGATGGGGGTATGGGGGCCAGCATAGATTAGTGGCAGTGAGGCTAGTTGAGAGGCGTTAAAGTATCCTTTTAAGTGAGGGACTGAAAGACCCCCATCCTTCCTGTGCCAGTGCATAATTTTTCTCGAGATACGGGGGCGTTTGTCTCGCCAGATGAATTTAAATAGAGCTGTCTGTAGTTTCTGTAGGTCTGAAGTTAGTACTTGAATAGGCAGTACCCTGAAAAAGTATGTGAGTTTTGGTAGCCACGTCATTTTTATAGCCGTGACTCTTCCAAGCCAGGAAAGATGGGGGAAGTTCCATAATGACAAGAGGGTCAGTAGTTCTTGCACCAGGGGTCTGTAGTTCCATTTATACGCTTGAGAAACATCATTGCATAATTTAACACCTAGGTATTGGATATAATGGGGCTGATATTGAAAGCGAAACACTGAGGCCATCATTCTACCCATATCTTTTGAATAGTTACAGAACATAATTTCAGACTTGTCTACGTTAAGGTGCAGGCCTGAAATCAGACCAAAGGAGCGGAAGGTCTTCAGGAGATTGGGGATCGAAACCACAGGATTGGTAAGAGTAAGAAGGACATCGTCCGCAAATAAGCTTAGCTTTGCTGTGTGAGGGGGAATAGTGTACCCCGAGATGTCAGGGTGTGATCTGATGTGTTCTGCGATTGGCTCCATAACCAGAGCGAAAATGGCAGGGGACAGGGGGCAACCCTGCCTCGTGCCTCGGAAGATATTAATAGGTTGGTAAGAAGTGCCAGGTAGTTTCAATGTAGCTTGAGGAAGGGAGTATAGTAGTGTAAGCCACTGCATAAAGTTTCCTTGAATTCCCAATCTCCTGAAGACCCCAAACATATACGGCCATGTCACGGTATCAAAGGCCTTCTCAAGGACTAAGGCCAATAGGACCAGTGGCGTTTTGGTTCTCTGAGCATGTGCGATGATGTTAAAGTTCCTCCTTAAGTTATCAGAAGCCTGCCTATGCGGGATAAAACCCACCTGGTCCCTGGAGACTAAACAAGGTAAAAGTTTGTTGAGACGAGCTGCAAGTATGGAAGTTAGAATTTTATAATCTTAATTTAGGAGGGAGATGGGGCGATAGTGTTTTGGGTTGAGAGGGTCCTTGTGAGGTTTAGGGATGATAGTGATAGTGGATGCCAGAAATTCAGGGGGGATATGGCTCAGTTTTCGTAGTGAGTTTAGAGTTTTAGTTAGTGGGGTGATGAGGTGTGGGAGACACTTTTTGTAGTACAATGCTGAGAGACCATCCGGGCCTGGAGCTTTATGTAGTTTTAGTTTTTGGATTGTTTTAGTTATTTCTAGCTCAGAGAAGGGGTCATTTATGGAAACTAGAGTTTCAGGAGCAACCACAGGAAGGTGTACTTGGTCTAGGAACTCATTAATTTTGGTAGGGTTTTGCTGTGAGGGACAATTATAGAGTTGGGAATAATATGAGTGAAAAATTTCATGGATTTTGGCCGGATCAGCTGTGACATTGCCCTCAGGGGTACGTATTTTATAAATATGGTTAATTTTTTCTTGTTGGCAAAGTTTGTTTGCTAGAAGGGTATCTGCTTTGTTAGCGTAGCGGTAAAATTTAGCTTTGGTCCATCTCATAGCCTTTTCAACCGTTCTAGATAATACTAGGTCCAGTTCTAATTGTGTGTCTTTTATTAGCTTATATAAAAATCTAGAAGGATCTGTTTGATTAAGCAAGGTCAGTCTTCTAAGTTTATATGAGAGGCGTAAAAAATTATCAGAGCGTTGTTTTTTAAGGCGAGAAGATATCTTGATTAGTCTGCCTCTTATGAAGGCTTTGTGATCTAGCCAGTTATTCATGGGGGAGCTGTCTTCAGGAACATTTTGATCGAAATATTGGGAAAGGGCTTCAAGTGTTTCACTGCGTGTGGTAGGGTCTATAAGAAGTGATTCGTTTAGTCTCCAGGGAGTTCTACGAGTGGCCGGAATTCGAGTGTCCATACATATTAGAACAGCGTCGTGATTGGACAACGGGGTAGGAATATGTCGTACATAGAGAAGCTGAGGGACCATAGAGGTTAGGAGTAGCATGTGATCCAGCTTGGCATATGTGTTATGTGCTACTGAGTGATGGGTGTACCCACGTTTATTGCAATGATATTCCCTCCAGGCATCAACCAAAAAGTTATCCTCTAGGAGAGTTTGAAGAGTAGCCCGTTGATGCTTGGTTAGTTTGTCGGGGGATGGTGTAGATTTTTCTAGGGCCTCATTCAGTGTGAAGTTGAAGTCGCCACACCAGTATAACATTGTGTTAGGTGCATGGGATACGAGTGGGGCAACCTCTAGGATTGTAGGAAATGCCTGTTCTGGGGGTGCATAGCAATTAATGATTTGAATATTTTGGGAATACAATGTCCCAGAAAGAATAAGGTATCTACCCGCCGGATCACACACCACTCCACCCACATCAATTGGCAATGAGTTTTTAAGCAGGATTGCTACTCCACGATGTTTCTTACCAGAGTTAGCCATATAAAACTTTCTGTAGCTACTGTGCAGGTAGTTAGGATGAGATGTCTTTGAAAAGTGTGTTTCCTGCAAACATATTATATCAGAGGTAAGGCGTTGAATGTCAGCAAATAATTTTCTACGTTTTTGTGGAGAGTTAAGACCCCTAGCGTTCAAGGAAAGCAACTTAAATTAAATAGACATAGATTAACCTAGACTTATGCTTGCATAACATCCTGGGTATACAACCCCAACTTCTCCTGGATAAATCCCCAAAACAGAAATAAAATTTAAACAGAAAACAATAACAAACAGCAGCAACAGTCAGTAAGGTGGTTAAGCCACCTATATTACTCGGATACCGAGGGATGGGGGGGGACCCATACTATTGGGTACGACCTCATTCCTCAATAGCGGGGTACAACATAGGATCCCTGACCGGGAAGGGCATATGGCATACATTATAATCTGTAAGGTAAAAGTGGGGGGTAATCTGCTAACCATAATATGTGTTAATTAAATAAGGCACATTATGAAAGATTGAAGCTGCTCCTGCAAGCACTGTTGGTGTCACATGGTGCCATAAAGGCCTGCCGCTTGAGGTAGAGGATGCGGTTGGTTCATGCAGTTTATTACCAAAGTTGATCCTAATAGAGGATATAAGAGGAAAGACTCAAAAGTCCAAGATTTTAATGGCAGCTTCCCATGAGGGGAAATAGGCTAAGGCAGTTCGAGCAGGAGAGATGGTAGCCAGGTAGTCATTAAAGTGCGTCAGGGCAGGAGCTCCAGGCAAAAGTTCAGGCGGTTCATTGGAGCCAAAATGGTGTCTATAGCGCCAGCTTTGAGTTCGTTTAAACAGTGGAGTAAGGGCCAAAAACGAAGTAGGAAAACTCCAAATGATTGTGGAGAGGAGGGTATTGGGATCTTATCAATACTGTTTGATATACTTAGCTGCCTGAAGGTGTTGGAGAGGCGTTCTGGTCCCGCTGTCTTCTCGTTCCAGTCCTCCATATCCTTTCAGGCCTCTGGGAAGGAGGAAGAGGGGCTAGAGCCGGTAGGGCAGGTGCGGAGGTGGGAAGCTGTTCCAGGCGTATGTCGGCCTCCTCCAAGATCTTTTTGCCCTCAGCGGCAGTTCTGATGACATGCAAAACTTCTCCTATTTGGAAAGAAAGTTGGCAGGGAAACCCCCAGCGATAGCGTATCTTCTCCCTAATCAAGGTGAGGGTAACCTGTCTCATCGAGCGTCTTTTCTGAAGGGTCAGTGGGGAGAGATCGGAGTACAGTTGAACCAATTGCGGGACCCCGGGCAGTGTGGAGAGGCTGCGAGCTGCCGCCATGAGCTGGTCCTTCACTTCGCCATAGTGGAGTTTAAGTACGACATCACGGGGAAGGTTGGAGTTTCGCGGTCGGCCCAGTGCTCTATGTATTCTGTCCATGCGGAACATGGAGCGGATCTAGCTGAGGGAGCAAGTCCGCAAAAAGGTTAGTAGCTACTTCCCTGATCTCCGTAATCGTTTCGGGAAGGCCCCGGATGCGCAGGTTGGAGCGGCGGGCTCTATTCTCGAAATCTTCGAGCTTGTTTTCCAGTTGGTTTATCCTTTCCTCCTGGGAGTCCAGCCTTTGCTTGTCTTCAGCTAGTGCATCCGCTATTTCATCATGGCGGGTTTCAAGGTCGTTAACCCTTTCGCCAATGTCCCCGATTTGGGCGGTAATGTCGCGGACTGCCGAGGCCAGCTCTTGCTTGAAGAAAGCTTTCAGTTCCCGGTACTGGTATGGCTGCGGGCTTAGGTGGGCTGGAGTTAGTGGAGGTTCCGAGAGAGAACTTCCAGGGGAGGAAGGAGCCGAGCCTTGTGTCGCAGCCTCCGCCATCTTGGAATCCAACTTCTCCCGCTGACGTTTCAATAGAGCTTTTATCGTGCCCGGGCGGCTTCAGGTGAGTTCTTGGCCCCCTTTCGCTTGCCTCCCATGCTTAGTGAGGTGCCGGTGTGCAGAAGAGTGGGCTAGCTGTCCCCAAAATGCTTAAAAAGAGCCCATAAATCTCGGTCAGGCACGGAGCCAGCAGAGTTCACATCCGTCCTAGCTGGCGCCGCGCATGCGCCCAGCAATTCATCTTTTAAGACCTTCCAAACATGGTGCCGGCAGCATTATCCAGTGACTGTGCGTCTTAAACATGCTGGAATACTGCAAAACCACAAGTGCCCATAAAATTGCAGAACAAAATAAGGGGAAAAAACCCTCTATACAATCGCATGGTGATTATAATGATGTTTGGAGATTAACAAGCCAGTACGTCCATTATTTATATATGTAGGGATGAGGCCGGGCTCACACTGGACATAATGACCTACTGACAATGCACAGCAAGGGACACCTGATTAGGTGATTTGGGAGGGGCTGGGGGTGGAGTTTTTATATTCTTATCATGTGTGATTTCCATAAAAAGCACTAGTGAGAACAGATGTTGGCCATCTCTGTAGACTGTCGTTGTGTGTGTCGGCATATATAGTACAGTTCCTTCTCAAAAAATTGGCATATTGTGATAAAGTTCATTATTGTCTGTAATGTACTGATAAACATTAAACTTTCATATATTTTAGATTAATTACACACAACTGAAGTAGTTCAAGCCTTTTATTGTTTTAATATTGATGATTTTGGCATACAGCTCATGAAAACCCAAAATTCCTATCTCAAAAAGTTAGCATATCATGAAAAGGTTCTCTAAACGAGCTATTAACCTAATCATCTGAATCAACTAATTAACTCTAAACACATGCAAAAGATTCCTGAGGCTTTTAAAAACTCCCAGCCTGGTTCATTACTCAAAACTGCAATCATGGGTAAGACTGCCGACCTGACAGAAGGCCATCATTGACACCCTCAAGCAAGAGGGTAAGACACAGAAAGAAATTTTTGAACGAATGGGCTGTTCCCAGAGTGCTGTATCAAGGAACCTCAGTGGGAAGTCTGTGGGAAGGAAAAAGTGTGGCAGAAAATGCTGCACAATGAGAAGAGGTGACCAGACCCTGAGGAAGATTGTGGAGAAGGACTGATTCCAGACCATGGGGGACCTGCGGAAGCAGTGGACTGAGTCTGGAGTAGAAACATCCAAAGCCACCATGTACAGGCGTGTGCAGGAAATAAGCTACAGGTGCCGCATTCCCTAGGTCAAGCCACTTTTGAACCAGAAACAGAGGCAGAAGCGCCTGACCTGGGCTACAGAGAAGCAGCACTGGACTGTTGCTCAGTGGTCCAAAGTACTTTTTTCGGATGAAAGCAACTTTTGCATGTCATTCGGAAATCAAGGTGCCAGAGTCTGGAGAAAGACTGGGAAGAGGGAAATGCCAAAATGCCTGAAGTCCAGTGTCAAGTACCCACAGTCAGTGATGGTCTGGGGTGCCATGTCAGCTGCTGGTGTTGGTCCACTGTGTTTAATCAAGGGCAGGGTCAATGCAGCTAGCTATCAGGAGATTTTGGAGCACTTCATGCTTCCATCTGCTGAAAAGCTTTATGGAGATGAAGATTTCATTTTTCAGCACGACCTGGCACTTGCTCACAGTGCCAAAACCACTGGTAAATGGTCTACTGACCATGGTATTACTGTGCTCAATTGGCCTGCCAACTCTCCTGACCTGAACCCCATAGAGAATCTGTGGGATATTGTGAAGAGAAAGCTGAGAGACGGAAGACCCAACACTCTGGATGAGCTTAAGGCCGCTATCGAAGCATCCTGGGCCTCCATAACACCTGGGCAGTGCCACAGACTGATTGCCTCCATGCCACGCCGCATTGAAGCAGTCATTTCTGCAAAAGGATTTCCGACCAAGTATTGAGTGCATAACTGAACATAATTATTTGAAGGTTGACTTTTTTGTTTTAAGAACACTTTTATTGGTCGGATGAAATATGCAATTTTTTTGAGATAGGAATTTTGGGTTTTCATGAGCTGTATGCCAAAATCATCAATATTAAAACAATAAAAGGCTTGAACTACTTAAGTTGTGTGTAATGAATCTAAAATAAATGAAAGTTAATGTTTCTCAGTACATTACAAAAAATAATGAACTTTATCACAATATGCTCATTTTTTGAGAAGGACCTGTATATGGGGGGGGTGTCCAGAAATGTTGTGAAAAACAATGGATACGGTGACTAGGGACATGTCTAAATGGATCTTAGAGACAACACAGAATCTGCAGACGTCACCATTTAATCACTTGTCTACAGCCTGGAAATGCCTTTATTTGTCACATATACACAGAGCCAGGTGAACTGGGGGCTGCAGTATGGATGTACCCCCAAACCAGCCACAATCCCCCCATAATCCCTCCCCAGTCACTGCAATGGGTGTCACATATACACAGAGCCAGGTGTACTGGGGGCTGCAGTATAGATGTACCCCCAAACCAGCCCTTATCCCCCCATAATCCCTCCCCAGTCACTGCAATGGGTGTCACATATACACAGAGCCAGGTGTACTGGGGGCTGCAGTATGGATGTACCCCCAAACCAGCCACAATCCCCCCATAATCCCTCCCCAGTCACTGCAATGGGTGTCACATATACACAGAGCCAGGTGTACTCGGGGCTGCAGTATAGATGTACCCCCAAACCAGCCCCTATCCCCCTATAATCCCTCCCCAGTCACTGCAATGGGTGTCACATATACACAGAGCCAGGTGTACTGGGGGCTGCAGTATGGATGTACCCTCAAACCAGACACAATCCCCCATAATCCCTCCCAGTCACTGCAATGAGTGTCACATATACACAGAGCCAGGTGTACTGGGGGCTGCAGTATGGATGTACCCCCAAACCAGCCACAATCCCCCCATAATCCCTCCCCGGTCACTGCAATGGATGTCACATATACACAGAGCCAGGTATACTGGGGGCTGCAGTATAGATGTACCCCCAAACCTGCCACAATCCCCCCATAATCCCTCCCCCAGTCACTGCAATGGATGTCACATATACACAGAGCCAGGTGTACTGGGGGCTGCAGTATGGATGTACCCCCAAACCAGCCACAATCCCCCCATAATCCCTCCTCCAGTCACTGCGATGGATGTCACATATACACAGAGCCATGTGTACCGGGGGCTGCAGTATGGATGTACCCCCAAACCAGCCACAATCCCCCCATAATCCCTCCCCCAGTCACTGCAATGGATGTTACATATACACAGAGCCAGGTGTACTGGGGCTGCAGTATGGATGTACCCCCAAACCAGCCACTATCCCCCCATAATCCCTCCCCCAGTCACTGCAATGGGTGTCACATATACACAGAGCCAGGTGTACTGGGGGCTGCAGTATTTATGTACCCCAAACCAGCCACAATTCCCCCCATAATCCCTCCCCAGTCACTGCAATGGGTGTTAAATATACACAGGGCCAGGTGTACTGGGGGCTGCAGTATGGATGTACCCCCAAACCAGCCACAATCCACCATAATCCCTCCCCAGTCACTGCAATGGGTGTCACATATACACAGAGCCAGGTGTACTGGGGGCTGCAGTATGGATGTACCCCCAAACCAGCCACAATCCCCGCAATAATCCCTCCCCAGTCACTGCAATGGGTGTCACATATACACAGAGCCAGGTGTACTGGGGGCTGCAGTATGGATGTACCCCCAAACCAGCCACAATCCCCCATAATCCCTCCCCGGTCACTGCAATGGATGTCACATATACACAGAGCCAGGTATACTGGGGGCTGCAGTATAGATGTACCCCCAAACCTGCCACAATCCCCCCATAATCCCTCCCCAGTCACTGCAATGGATGTCACATATACACAGAGCCAGGTGTACTGGGGGCTGCAGTATGGATGTACCCCCAAACCAGCCACAATCCCCCCATAACCCTTCCCCCAGTGACTGCTATGGATGTCACATATACACAGAGCCAGGTGTACTGGGGGCTGCAGTATGGATGTACCCCCAAACCAGCCACAATCCCCCCATAACCCTTCCCCCAGTGACTGCTATGGATGTCACATATACACAGAGCCAGGTATACTGGGGGCTGCAGTATAGATGTACCCCCAAACCTGCCACAATCCCCCCATAATCCCTCCCCAGTCACTGCAATGGATGTCACATATACACAGAGCCAGGTGTACTGGGGGCTGCAGTATGGATGTACCCCCAAACCAGCCACAATCCCGCATAATCCCTCCCCCAGTCACTGCAATGGGTGTCACATATACACAGAGCCAGGTGTACTGGGGGCTGCAGTATGGATGTACCCCCAAACCAGCCACAATCCCCCCATAATCCCTCCTCCAGTCACTGCGATGGATGTCACATATACACAGAGCCAGGTATACTGGGGGCTGCAGTATGGATGTATCCCCAAACCAGCCAATATCTCCCCATAACCCCTCCCCCAGTCACTGCTATGGATGTTACATATACACAGAGCCAGGTGTACTGTGGGCTGCAGTATGGATGTACCCCCAAACCAGCCACAATCCCCCATAATCCCTCCCCAGTCACTGCAATGGATGTCACATATACACAGAGCCAGGTATACTGGGGGCTGCAGTATGGATGTATCCCCAAACCAGCCAATATCTCCCCATAACCCCTCCCCCAGTCACTGCAATGGATGCTACATATACACAGAACCAGGTGTACTGGGGGCTGCAGTATGGATATACCCCCAAACCAGCCACAATCCCCCATAATCCCTCCCCCAGTCACTGCAATGGGTGTCACATATACACAGAGCCAGGTGTACTGGGGGCTGCAGTATGGATGTACCCCCAAACCAGCCACAACCCCCCATAATTCCTCCCCTAGTCACTGCAATGGGTGTCACATATAAACAGAGCCAGATGTACTGGGGGCTGCAGTATGGATTTACCCCCAAACCAGTGTCGAGATGTCCATATGGCGGAATATCGTTTTTCCGATAAATTGAACTGTACATGATTAGATAAAAATAAACATAATAATTTCCTTCCCCTAAGGTACAGCAGACAAAGACTTTTTAATATATGGGGATTATAGGTTAATATAGGTGCATTGATTATATAGAAATGTATAGCCTATTTTAATGCAGCGATGCTGAATTGTCCAGTCTGTGTGTCTCAAGGAAGATCAGATGTTAGTTAGCAAGTGGTTAGCCATTCAAGAGTGTCTTTGAATAGAAAGGAGACCACAATCTGACTAAAGGCCCATACACACGTCGGATTTTAGCGAACGACCCGTCGTTTGAACGTTCCGTCGTTCGGACGTTTCCGCGTGAAATCCGACGTGTGTACAGACTATCGTTCGGGTGATAAGACTGGTTACCAACGATCCGCCGGGCGGATCGCTGGTAACCAGTCTTATCACCCGAACGATAGTCTGTACACACGTCGGATTTCACGCGGAAACGTCCGAACGACGGAACGTTCAAACGACGGGTCGTTCGCTACAATCCGACGTGTGTATGGGCCTTTATAGTTAATACAGTTACCTTGCTTGGCCAAACAATTGCCAAACAAGAGAAGTTGAGTAACAATGGAAGAGACCTCTCAAGAGGCAAATATATTTGCTGAAAAGATGAACCTCTGAATACAATCTCTAAGGCTTGTAGATTTTAGAAATTAACCATTGTTTTAGACCAAAACACTTGGTAACATAGCAAACAAAGCAAACAAAGTGTGGACACATGCGTCCCTAATCTTTGGACAAAGTACAAGTTGGGAGAAACATATCTGAATGCATGAATGCTCTTATTTAAAATTGAATGATATATATATATATAAGCTTATGGCATTTATATGTATGCCTTATGCGTAGAAATGTATCACACAAAGAGTAATGCAGCTATTTTATGATCAAGTCTTATATAGTAGTTATAATCAATTATGTTTTATCAAGAGTTAATACAAATCAGAAATAATATGAAAATGTATACGTATTAATATAAAGATTCTTTGAATGAATATATCCAGAATGGTATGGAAATGTTATATTTACCCTTGTTGCATTGTAGACAATCATATTAATGGATAGAGATATAAAACTTTGCTAACATGCATAATTGTTTTATAAAAGGAAAGATCCATGGTGATTTTTTTAGTATGTCACTATGATTTTTGGATAAAATCCAATCTATCTTGAATATGGTAGAAAAGGTCACTGTATACTGAATAATAACCAGTGATCCGATCCAGATCAGCTATCCATAGAGGAATTATATCATTGATTTATTCACTGTAGGGATAAGTAATAAAACATAATCAAAATGTCTTTAGTTTTCCAAAATATCCCATTAAGAATGTGATTAGTTAGCCAACAGCACCTACAGAGGGTGAAATCCAGTATTACACTTGGGTTAAAAATTAGTTACAGGAAACTCCCACTGATCACTCCCACTGCCTTGTGATAGGCTGGAAGATTTGATCTCCTGGGCAGGACCATAGATAGTGATGAGAATAAGATGAGAGGGATCATCATGAGATCACCAGCTGAAGAGGGCTCACAGGGGAATCCATGCATTCTGAATGATCACGCCTAAAGGAATACGCCCCAGAGGCCATCTTGGTGACTATACTTGAATCCAGTTCTGTTTCTTTTTAGTTAGATGGCTTATTACAGCGCAGAATATCTGAACATATGATGTATTGATTGAAGTTCATTGTTTGATAGTAATAATTACCCGAAAGGGGTGAATTCTTCCAACGCTGCATATTGGAACAACTCACATAGTATTACCATATGTTCATTGATAACTGGCTGTTTAACTCAGTTCTGGAAGTAAGCGCTAGATAGTTAAAGCTACCTCCTCTAAGTATTTATGTTTTGGTATTTTGCCGCAGCATGTGCAGGCCACGCCTAGCAAGGTTTAGGATGACTCAATCGATATTTTATTTCAAATATATATATAGGTTGCCCGCTCGCTCTGTGAAGTAACACAGGCCAGCGGAGGTTAAAGTGTAGACAGAAGTAAAATACCTGTCATTTATAGTTGATTGCATATCAATTGTGGGACAACGCCCAGTCGTTATATCCACTGAGTCATCCTAAATTTGTCATAGTGAATGGTATAGCTGACATCAGCCATTCTATTTTGGATAGCGCACTTTTTGATTTTGATAGCGCGATTTTGATAGCGCCATTTTGATTTTGATAGTCGCCATTTTGTTTTTGATAGCAGCCATTTTGATTTTAATAACAGCCATTTTGTTTTTGATAGCAGCCATTTTGTTTTTGATAGCAACCATTTTGTTTTTTATCGATTCAGCCATCTTGTCTCCACAAATTCTGTGGTAACATGGCCGGTGGCCATATTTGATGAGTCATAGCTCTGCACTATATTGGAATTAACTGATAAATGGTTTAAGCCTTTCGTTATTGGTAAATGAGTATAATAACATTTTGATGTTTTACTAAAAATTGTATTATCCAGCTCATTGCTCATTATAAGAATAACCTTACGAGTTTTGTTTTAAATCAAAAGTGCAATTTTATATTGTTTTGATATTGTAATATTTATTTGATATTAAATTGATATTTTTACAAATTGGTCTACGTTTACATGTTTAAACCAGTACTTTGAAAAACCTCGAAAAACGAACTCACACAGTTAGGCGTATGTTTGTATTTTTAGCTCCTCCCATTTTTCCAGGAGCTTTACATTTTGATTTTATATTTATTTTTAACAATTTATACAACCATTGACAAAACGCCCGACACCAGCCACAATCTCCCCATAATCCCTCCCCCAGTCACTGCAATGGGTGTCACATATACACAGAGCCAGGTGTACAGGGGGCTGCAGTATGGATGTACCCCAAAGCAGCCACAATCTGCCATAATCCCTCCTCCAGTCACTGCAATGGGTGTCACATATACACAGAGCCAGGTGTACTGGGGGCTGCGGTATGGATGTACCCCCAAACCAGCCACAATCCCCCCATAATCCCTCCCCAGTCACTGCAATGGATGTCACATATACACAGAGCCAGGTGTACTGGGGGCTGCAATATGGATGTACCCCCAAACCAGCCACACTCCCCCATAATTCCTCCCCCAGTCACTGCAATGGGTGTCACATATACACAGAGCCAGGTGTACTGGGGGCTGCAGTATGGATGTACCCCCAAACCAGCCACACTCCCCCATAATCCCTCCCCCAGTCACTGCAATGGGTGTCACATATACACAGAGCCAGGTGTACTGGGGGCTGCAGTATGGATGTACCCCCAAACCAGCCACAATCCCCTGATAATCCCTCCCCAAGTCACTGCAATGGGTGTCACATATACACAGAGCCAGGTGTACTGGGGGCTGCAGTATGGATGTACCCCCAAACCAGCCACAATCCCCCATAATCCCGCCCCAGTCACTGCAATGGGTGTCACATATACACAGAGCCAGGTGTACCGGGGGCTGCAGAATGGATGTACCCCCAAACCAGCCACAATCTTCCATAATCCCTCCCCAGTCACTGCAATGGGTGTCACATATACACAGAGCCAAGTGTACTGGGGGCTGCAGTATGAATGTACCCCCAAACCAGCCACAACCCCCCATAATCCCTCCCCAGTCACTGCAATGGGTGTCACATATACACAGAGCCAGGTGTACTGGGGCTGCAGTATGGATGTACCCCCAAACCAGCCACAACCCCCCATAATCCCTCCCCAGTCACTGCAATGGGTGTCACATATACACAGAGCCAGGTGTACTGGGGGCTGCAGTATGGATGTACCCCCAAACCAGCCACAATCCCCCATAATCCCTCCCCAGTCACTGCAATGGGTGTCACATATACACAGAGCCAGGTGTACTGGGGGCTGCAGTATGGATGTACCCCCAAACCAGCCACAACCCCCCATAATCCCTCCCCAGTCACTGCAATGGGTGTCACATATACACAGAGCCAGGTGTACTGGGGGCTGCAGTATGGATGTACCCCCAAACCAGCCACAACCCCCCATAATCCCTCCCCAGTCACTGCAATGGGTGTCACATATACACAGAGCCAGGTGTACTGGGGGCTGCAGTATAGATGTACCCCCAAACCAGCCACAATCCACCTATAATCCCTCCCCAGTCACTGCAATGGATGTCACATATACACAGAGTCAGGTGTACTGGGGGCTGCAGTATAGATGTACCCCCAAACCAGCCACAATCCCCCCATAATCCCTCCCCCAGTCACTGCAATGGGTGTCACATATACACAGAGCCAGGTGTACTGGGGGCTGCAGTATGGATGTACCCCCAAACCAGCCACAATCCCCCATAATCCCTCCCCAGTCACTGCAATGAATGTCACATATACACAGAGCCAGGTGTACTGGGGGCTGCAGTATAGATGTACCCCCAAACCAGCCACAATCCCCCCATAATCCCTCCCCAGTCACTGCAATGGGTGTCACATATACACAGAGCCAGGTGTACTGGGGGCTGCAGTATAGATGTACCCCCAAACCAGCCACAATCCCCCCATAACCCCTCCCCCAGTCACTGCAATGGATGTCACATATACACAGAGCCAGGTGTACTGGGGCTGCAGTATGGATGTACCCCCAAACCAGCCACAACCCCCCATAATCCCTCCCCCAGTCACTGTAATGAGTGTCAGTATTGTGGAATGTGAGAATGGAAATTGATGATGAAATAAAGGGAAATAATTCTGCTGATCTCTGCTGCAATCAGGGCTGTTATACTCACAGTAATTCCTCTATCCGGCTTGTTGGCAGAGCCGCCATCAGGACACTGAATTCATCACCCCCCAGCCTATTAGCAGACAGGTGCAGCTTCCTCAGAGTCTGGTTATTCCTTATCCCGGATGCCAGGTGGGGGCAGCAACTGGAGGGCAGATTATTATTCTGCAAACTGCAGGAGAAGAGAAGAATGTTAAACATGAATTAAACATTTTTTCATTATATTTACAAGAACTTATAATTTTATCAATCCCTAAAATGAAAATGCTGTCATGCATATGTGCACAGCTAGAGGGCAGCAAAATGTTATTGTTCATAAGGAATACTGTTTGCTCTGTTACACAACCAGGGCTGGATTTACACCTCAGGAGCTTGTACGCACAGAGGTTCTGGCACCTTAAATTCTGTTTCTCAGTACAGGCCACACCCCCAATTCTCTGTAAAAAAAAATTCAGTTCAATCAGTTGAACCTCCAGGGTGCTTTATTAGAGAAGGCTAAACATCACTGGTGGGGTAAGGTTTATACCAATATCTAGGTGTACAGAGAGCTAAGAAGCATATTTGGCGCTTTTTTTTGCCATTTGTAATTTGAGTTCATCTTTAACCTCTTTCCGCCCGCGTCACGCCGATGGGCATGGCCGCGGCGGCAGCTCCAGGACTGCCTAACGCCGATTGGCGTAAAGTCCTGGGGCCAACTAATGCAGGGGATCACGCGCATGCTGCGCGCGCTTCTCCTGCTTGTGGGGCGGTGCTCCGCCCCGCCTTCAGTCTCCGAGCGGCTATTACCAATCGGGAGACCGTTAGACGGCGTGTTCGCCGTCTATTTCTATGTACAGCGCTGCGATCGGCAGCAGCGCTGCACTGGGGACAGCCGTGTCACACGGCTGTCCCCCTGGGGGACAAGAGAGCGATCGGCTCTCATAGGTAGAAGCCTATGACAGCCGATCGCCGCAATTGGCTAGCTGTGGGGAGGGAGGGAGGGAAGAAACTTAAAGAAACAGGTATTTTTATAAAAAAAAAAAAACTGACATAAATATTTATAAAAAAATAAATAAACACGGGCTGAGTGATCAGACCCCACCAACAGAGAGCTCTGTTGGTGGGGAAAAAAAGGGGGGGGGAATCACTTGTGTGCTGTATTGTGCGGCCCTGCAGCCTGGCCTTAAAGCTGCAGAGGCCAATTTTACTAAAAATGGCCTGGTCACTTGGGGAGTTTAGCCCTGCAGTCCTCAAGAGGTTAAAGAAAAACCTGAAGTGAGAAAGTACACATCAGGTTTGCTACTTACCTGTGTAGAGGTAAGGCTTTGAAACCTATAGCGTACCCATAGCTTTATAGGCCCAGCCATTCTAGCGATGTCCTCAGTTGAAGGTATTTGACATGGACGATTCTTTGGCACCCAAGGCCTTCCTCACAGCTACAGAAAGCCAACACAAGCCTACTGGACAAGCAAGGGCCAGACTCCTGCATGCCTAATACATATGGGTTAATTTTTGGCAGTTTTCAGGGAGCAAAAGAGCTATTCAACCTATTTGGGTTGAATAGCTTTAACCCCCTTGCCGGTCCAATTCCCGCAGCAAGGGGGCAGCGCAGCACTTTTTAAATTTTTTTCTTTTTAAATCATGTAGCGAGCCCAGGGCTCGCTACATGATAACCGCTGGGCAGCGGCATCCCCGCAGCCACTCCGATTGCCTGCGGCGATCAGAGTAAGCAGGTAATCCCGTTCAGAACGGAATTTCCTGCTGGGCATCCCCGGTCGCCATGGCGATGGGGCGGGATGACGTCACCAACGTCATGGACGTCAGAAGGAATCCCGATCCACCCCTCAGCGCTGCCTGGCACTGATTGGCCAGGCTGCGCAGGGGTATGGGGGGGGGGGGCGACTCGGCGTGGCAGGTAGCGGCGGCGATCGCGTACCACACGCAGCTAGAAAAGTGCTAGCTGCGTGTTTGAATTTTTTTTTTGTGAAAATCGGCCCAGCAGGACCTGAGAAATCCTCCTACGCAGGTTACCCCGAGCTGAGCTCGGGATAACCAGCAAGGAGGTTAATGGAGGACAGCACTGAAATGGCCGGAACTACGGGAGACTATGGGATCCAGAGCCTTCCCTCTAAACAGGTAAGAAGCAATACTGAAGTGACTTTTGGACACTTTAAGGACACTAACAATATAAACAGATCAGAACAACAGCAGAACAGCCTGCAGGCATAAGGCCTGAAACACACCAGGTGGGAAGGTGGGAAGAGGTTTTGAAACCTCTAAAAGCTCTTCCCAATGTAATGCTATGGGTTTTTTCACAAAACCTCATTGCTCCAGTGTGCACCGACACTTAGGATAACATTAGCAGCAGATTTAAAAACTCAAAACGCTCAGAAAAACTCCTCTGGTGTGTTTCAGGCCTAAGGGCTGGTGCACACCAAAACCCGCTAGCAGATCCGCAAAACGCTAGCAGATTTTTAAACGCTTTTTTTTATTTTTATGAGGCGTTTTGCTAGCGTTTTGCGGATTGCTGCTGCGGTTTTCAGTATAGTAGATTTCATATATTGTTACAGTAAAGCTGTTACTGAACAGCTTCTGTAACAAAAACGCCTGCAAAACCGCTCTGAAGTGCCGTTTTTCAGAGCGGTTTGCGTTTTTCCTATACTTAACATTGAGGCAGAAACGCATCCGCAATCCAAAAAATGCCTCACCCAGGCATTTTTCGTTTCTGCAAAACGCCTGCCGCTCTGGTGTGCACCACCCCATTGAGATACATTGACCAAGCAGATCCGCAGCCGCAAGCGGATCTGAAAACGCCCAAAAAGCCGCTCGGTGTGCACCAGCCCTATGAGAGCAGCAAATAGAGAGAAATGATTGACACAATTTCCAAACTACAGCAAACTTCCATAAAGGACCACTATCACAAAAAGATTGAATTTAGAAATCCACACAGTAGGTATAGAACAAGCACAGGGCAATCAGAGGCTTTGTTTTCAAGGTTTATTTTAATTCTAATACAAAATACATTTAAAGGAGTACATTTAGAGCAGTTTTTGTCTGATTTGGACCATACCCACCCATATATATCTCACAGTGTTTGATGTACAATGGCTGGGTGGGATGGCCCAGGTGATGCAAAATAAAATAGGACAGACCATACCCCTTTGAGATTAATACCCCGGTTCTGTAGAGTTGATTGTGACCTATAAGGTCAAGGGGTTGCTTTCTGGCTGTCCTAAGTGGCAACGGCTGTCTGGCGATGTTGCGGTGGGATGCCCTTTTGACACGGGTGGAGCAGGAGTGTTCACAGACCCAGGGAGTGAGGGATGCTCAACAGCTCATCAATGGTGGTTTTAGAAAATTGACCAGATTATATGAAAGGAAATCTAGGATTTGGTGGAATCTGAAGTACAATAAAACGTATCTTGATGACCAGTTTGCCCCCCTTTGGTTACGCTTTCAGGTCTTTCCTCATAGACGTAATCTGAGTGAGGATTTCAAAAAACGTTGGGAGAGAAATTTTGAATGTTGCGCTAAAATATGTCTCACTCTGATGAATGAGTTGGACACGGATGACCTGGCCGCCCTAGAGAAAGAAATAACAAAGGTATCTGAAACCCTTGAGCCGTTTAAAAGTGACTCACTATATAAAACTAGGAGTGAGGAGCTTGAGAAACACATCACCCAGTTCAACAAAAATTTAGTGATACAAAGGGATAAAAAAGTTTTAAGGGACAGGACAGCCTATAAAGTGGGCACCGCCTACAGGTGGAATAATCCATTTCCCAAATTTACCAAAGGTAAACCTAAACCAAAAGTCCCTAGTGGAAATAAACCCATACTATCAGAAACTGAAGAATCGGACTCATCAGTAGCCCCTAGCAGCTCTGTTTCAGATAGCTCCGTCTCTATAGGGGAGGGACTACGAAAACACGACACACGGTCAGGACGCGAACCCCCTAGAACAAGTAAACAGAGGGAGAAGGAGAGAAAACCTTAAAAACAGAATCCCTCATGCTCAGAAGATTCGGATGGGAGGGGGGTGGGGGGGACGTTGGCCGGGGGCCCTATGGAGGCGATGGGGGCCCGGCCTGTGGCCCCTCATCTTCCTCTTACTCGGGGTCGGATTTTTTGGTCGGTGCCCAGTCGGGGAAATAGTCGAGGCGAGCCCTTCCCCGGGACAATCTGTGTCGAGTGGGGACTTACGGGTCATCAATTTAACAGGCGAAACCATTCCTCAATCTTATCTTAAATTATTGTCTAAGGGTTTGGGCTTTTGCCCTACGTATAATGCAGATATTTTTGAAACTGTGGTAGACCTGCACCTTTTTGGTCGCAGAATCCTACTACAGTCGTTTTATGATAACTCTCAGAAACGGTCAATATTAACTCAAGATGATAAGCCTTGGTCGGAGGAGGATTTGGCAGCTCTGCAGCATCTGCAGGAGCTGGCGTCTGAGAGTTCGGTTCACCCTGATGACACGGAATCGGTTCCCTTTGGGTTGGGTCCTCGCTTCTTCCTTCCCCGGCTGGAGGATGTCGGACTAAGAAATAGATCACGGAAATTTCACCCGTTTAACTTAAGTCCAAATCTTAAAACATTTATTGATGTGGTAGAAAAAGATCTGGTGAAATTGAAGGGCGACAGGTCATCCGTTGATAACCTTGAATTAGAGGAACGTGAGACACTTAATGAATAGAGAATAGGAGGTGGATTGTGAAACCTTCAGATAAGGGGGGCAACGTTGTCATTCTGTCTGTGGATCTGTACAGAAATATGTGTCTGGACATCCTCAGCAGACGTGAGTGTTATGTGAGGGTCCCGGCGTCCAGGGTCACCATGTGTAAGTATAAACTTTTTTCAATCATTGACGAGGCAGTCATTAGGAATGTAATAGATGACAATACGGCGCAGTTTTTGAAGGTTGTGAGTCCCATATGTCCCACCTTTTATGCGCTACCAAAGGTGCATAAGAGATTGGATAAACCTCCTGGTCGTCCAATTGTCTCGGGACGGGGTTCATTGACTGAAAAGATCAGTGTTTATATAGATCGTTTTTTACAGCCGCATGTGCAGGCATTACCTTCATATATCCGGGACACATCTCATCTCCTGCGCGTTTTAGATGGATTGCAGCTGCCCATAGGGACGCTATTGGTGACCTTGGACGTGGAGGCCCTCTATTCAAGCATTCCGCATGAACTCGGAATACGGGCGGTGGGCGTATTTTTGAGTGAGCTGTGTATACAGTGCACTGCGCACAGTGAGTTCCTACTGACTCTGCTGGAGTTTTTGTTGACTAACAATATCTTTATTTTTGAGGGCTCCCACTACCTCCAGCTGCAGGGGGCAGCGATGGGGACGACCTGTGCCCCGTCGTATGCAAACCTGTACCTGGGGGAGTGGGAACGGTGGCTTTTTGCCAATGATGGTCTCTCGATGTACCTATGCCACATTCTGGCGTGGCACAGGTACATTGATGACATCATCATGTTTTGGACAGGGGGTGGTCCCCTATTGGAGAAGTTTGTAGGGACGTTGAATGAAAATTCCAGCAATCTGAGATTTACTATGGAGTTTAGCACCTCGGAGGTCCCCTTCCTTGATATCTCCATCCGGATAGATGGGGATGGCCAGTTGGCAACACGCCTGTACAGAAAAGAAACCGCAACTAACTCACTTCTTAGGGCGGACAGTTTTCACCCCTCGCACACTTTAAGGGGTATTCCTACTGGCCAATATTTGCGAATAAGACGCAACTGTTCTGAAGATGCGGCTTTTAGGGAAGAGGCCAACACCCTAAGGAGGAGATTCAGGAAAAGGGGATATCCGGAGGGCACCCTGAAGAAAGCTTTTAGAAGAGCGGATGCCAGTGCGCGGGCTTCTTTGCTCGCGACTGGCTCCCGTGTGAGGGACAGTGGTGGACAAACTGTGCGCTTCTGCACCAGATATTCAGCTCAACACTCCAAGATTGCCCACATAATTGAGAAACATTGGCACATTTTGACCAATGATTCCAGATTGAACAAAATCATTCCTGCCAAACCTTTATTTTCTTTTAGACGGGCTCCTTCTTTGAGAGATAGGGTGGTTGGTAGCCACTTTTCGGACCCTTCTATTGGATCTAAACATTGTAAAGTGACAGGCACTTACACCTGTGGTGGCTGCACCATGTGCAGGTATATACAGGTGGGAAAAAGTGTCAGGCTGCCGGATGGTAGAAACTGGGAATTGGCACATTATGTTAATTGCAATACCACTTTGGTAGTGTATCTTCTTCTGTGCCCTTGCGGTGCATTTTATATAGGTAAAACTAAACGTGAACTATGTTCACGGATTTCTGAACATGTGACCAATGTTAAAAGTAAAAGCCTGTCCAGTTTCACTCCGGTAGCCAGACACTTTAAAACTATGCATGCGGGTAGCCCTACCGCAATGCGGTTTGTAGGCCTTGATCGGATCCATGCCTCCATCAGAGGTGGGGACATGGATCGCCTATTACTGCAAAAGGAGTCACGCTGGATTTTCGAACTGGAGGCTACCAGACCCCCTGGTCTGAACGAGCATACTAGTTATGCTTCATTTTTACCACTCTGATGGGCTTGTGGGATCTATAGCTGATCTGGTATCTGTGGCATGCTTGGCCGACCCCGTGGATGGGGGGTTTTCCTACCGCACATCGCCAGACATCTAGATGTGTGATCGCTGTATAGGTATTTGCCATATTATGGGCTGATGTTTGCCCTTATGCCAGGAATGTTTAAATACGCGACTTATGTTAATATGAGCCGCCATTTATGTTGAGCTCCTGAGTATTTGAATCAATATAGATAGGACGCTTTCCATTGTCACTATGTAATGGGTTTAGTTACTATGTTATTGTAAAACCTGAGATTCAATGTTCTATATGCTGCATTTGGGAGGATCTGAGATTTGTTTACCTGATGCCGCCCCTGTGCTGTTTCCCTTCCTGGTCTGGCGTGGGCTGGTGTTGCGCTCGTCCTCGCCCGCCCCCTCCGGCGGCATGTCTGGGCGTGGGGGCGCGCCGTGTTGGTTGCTTAGCGACTTTCGCGTGGTGTCTGCCTGCCCCGCCCCGTCGCCCGGCGGGTGTTCGGGCGGGTGGGCGGCGCCGTGCTGACGCTTCGGGTAGATGATTGGTGCCTGCCCGTGGTGTCGGCCGGCTCCGCCCTCCCGCCCGGCATTGGCCACCGGTGGGGGTGGGCGTGGCTTGGCCTCTCTGCCCTTGCCAGGACCTCGGGGGGAATAAATAGGAGGCGACACAGGAAGTGTCATACCTCCAGAGGAAGCCGGAAGTCCGGCGAAACCGGTCGAGGACGCATGTGCTGCGTCCCGGCCTCCCCGCACCACGCACCTGTGATTTGCCTGGCCATCGGCCGTACACCTGGGCATCTAGTTCGCCCGGCAGCCTCATCGAGCATCCACTAGCCCCAGCCGAAGACCAGCCTGCAATGATTATCCAGCCACAGAGTATTGAGGCCATCCGGCGGGCAACTTCTGGTTGATCCCAGAGAGGAACTACAGTATATGTAAGAACAATCCATGTTGCTTAAGGCTTGCTTGCTCTCTTCTTTTTGTGCTGCTGCTGCTGCCAAACTGGTTCTACTGTGCTGGTGGCCTGCTTGCTGTATTGCTTGTGCTGCATTAACTTGATTGAACTGTGCTGAGGCAATGAGAATTACATGCATTACCCTATGAGAGAGAATCTGTACGCATGGATGTCTATCTCTGCTGCTTGAACCAGAGGCTTATGCTATTGTGGCTTACTACTCTTGTTGGATTTCCTTGCCTTACCTTTCTCTATTGGATAAGATTACCCTGGCCTATACACCTGCTGACTTAATGTCCCTATCTGTGGCTTATACACTAGGAATATATGAATCAACCTACCATCATTTGAAGATATTGCATCATTATTGAACTGGCCGCTTGTCCCATAATTGGAACTTTCATATATTTTCCGAGAGGATTTGGTCCCCCTTTTTTGGTATCACGATTTAATATTAATGTGAGGACCAGATGAGATTATCCAATAACCGGACATTAGGAGTCTGAGCCCAGACGGGTACACTGGTGTTTGAATTTTTGCAGTGAGGCAGGTGCACATGCTTCACTTCATCTTTTTGATTACAGGTCAAGCAGGGGCTAGCTATTGGATGAGGGTAATTGAAGGCTGTAGGGGAGGGGCTTGTCAGGTGGGGTGGGTGCTTCTTTGGGGAGGCTTGGGAGGCTCACATTTTTAAATTGTTTTGTCTTGATACAGTGATTAATAAAAGTTTTTGTAGATATTTTCTTAAAGATAGTCTGAGCAGTTTTTGTCTGATTTGGACCATACCCACCCATATATATCTCACAGTGTTTGATGTACATTTAAAGGGTACCTGAACAAAGACCATTTTTTAAAAGGAAAACCTATGAGGGGACCTCCCGTGCTATCCCTCTCCATATTTTGAGCAAATGGAATCCAGTCACTCAGCTTTATGCTTGTGCTTTGGTGCACCGGGCATACATGAGCTTATAAGTGACACATCTCCAGTGTACCAGAGTGCAAGCATCTGAACTGGGCATGCATGATATCTCTACCAGAAAGGTCCACAGAAAGCAAGCTTTCATATGCACGAATTTGCTTTCTGTGGGCCTGTGCAACTGTTCAGAGTCACTGCTGCCACCAATGAGAGAAAATCTGATGAAGTCCATATATCACTAATTATGTGTCTTTATTTATTTATTTTTTAGCTTCAGTTCAGGGTTGTTTTAACCACGCGTACAGATTTCTCCGTCCCTTTTTCCATCCTTTCACCACCAGGGACGGAGAAAACCATACTTTCCGCGCTCCCGCCGCTGCCCGCGCTCCCGCTAGCTCTAGCGCGCACTCCTGCTCGTAAACACGCCGCCCGCCCGGAGATCAATGAACGGGAAAATCCATTCCCGTTCGTTGATCTAAGCCCCGCAATGATCTGCTGCTTTTCCGATAAGCAGCGCGATCATTGTGAAGAAAAAAAAAAACTTTCCCAGCCTCCTAGTACTTCCTGCAAGCGTCCGGAAGGACGCTTGCAGGTCGCATTAAACAAAAAGTTACTGTTGCCATCTTGTGGCCAAATAGTAAAACTACACCCTAAAGCATTTTTCACATACAAATACATTAGTTTTACACAAAAAATTAACTCCTTACCTCCCACACTCCCCTTTTTTTGTAATTAAAAAAAAAAATTACAGTAAAAAAACAAACAAAACATAAATAGTTACCTTAGGGACTGAACTTATTAAATATTTATGTCAAGAGGGTATAACACTATTACTTTATAAACTATGGGCTTGTAATTAGGGATGGACGCAAAACTGAAAAAAATGCACCTTTATTTCCAAATAAAATATTGGCGCCAAACATTGTGATAGGGACATAATTTAAACTGTTTTATAACCGGGACAAATGGGCAAATTTCATGGGTTTTAATTACAGTAGCATGCATTATTTAAAAACTATAAAGGCCGAAAACTGAAAAATAATAAATTTTTTCCCATATTTTTTCCTATTTCCCATTAAAACACATTTAGAATAAAATAATTCTTGGCATAATGTCCCACCTAAAGAAAGCCTAATTGGTGGCGAAAAAAAACAAGATATAGTTCATTTCATTGTGATAAGCAATGATAAAGTTATAGACGAATGAATGGAAGGAGCGCTGAAAGGTAAAAATTGCTCTGGTGGTCAAGGGGTAAAACCCCTCAGTTGGGAAGTGGTGAATAATGCTGCATGAAATCTGACGCTGACAGAACTGTGGAATGGTTCATCAGGATTAGGTGAGGCTTAGTGTAACACGCCTGTAATGCACATGGTATGGTCAGTTTATTTTTTTTTTCTCAACTAAAGGTCCGTACACACGCCGGACTGCAGGCAACAACGGGTCCGTCGTCACCTCCCGCTGGGCGGGCGTTCCAGCGACAGTCCGGCGTGTGTACAGTCTGTCGGCAGACGGATACGGCTGTTTCTGAGCGATCCGCCTGGCGGATCGCTCAGAAACAGCCGTATCAGTCTGCCGACAGACTGTACACACGCCGGACTGTCTGCTGAAAACACGCCCAGCAGGAGGTGACGACGGACCCGTCGTTTCCTGCAGTCCGGCGTGTGTACGGACCTTAAATTGGCAAATGCCTGAGTGAATCTGCCTTGTTCAGAAACAACTGTTTACTCAGCAACATCTTGCAGCTTGCAATGTCTCTGAAGAATGGTGGCAACAAAGTTTTTTCCATGTAGGTGCCAGTCACATGCCTTTGTTGCTGTCTGTTAAAGGAGGGTCAGGGCCCACAAGATATCAACACAAGCACAATGCAGATTCACTCACAGTTTGGTTGGTGGAAATGTGCTGCCTTGAAGTGTTACAGTTAGCTTCACTTACACCTGTTCTGATAAAACATTTCAAAGTCCCTCACTGTCAGTTTTCATGTAGCAGCTCATACTCTTACCTTACCCCCCAGAGTCCCAGGTGCTGCCACCATCATCAGGCAGCTCTGCATCCCTCTACAGTGTCTTCTCTTGTGTCACCTCAGTCGTCCACTGCAGTTATGCAGTGCATCCTTGCAGAACTCTGCTTCAACTCAGGGACGGATATGGGGGGGGGGGGGCAAGCGGGTATCTTGCCCCAGGCGCAGTTTGTTGAATTCTTAAAGAGGCGGCAAAATGAATGTCAGTTTAGGCGCCAAAACCTGACCTTTAGGCGCCAAAACCTGACCTTGCCCCAGGCGCAACTTTGTCTTGATCCGTCCCTGAATTCAACTCCCTTCCCACAGACACTGTAGCCACCCACACTGAACCTACAGACACAGAGTACACCCACCCACAGACACTGTAGCCACCCACACTGAGCCTACAGACACAGAGTACACCCACCCACAGACACTGTAGCCACCCACACTGAACCTACAGACACAGAGTACACCCACCCACAGACACTGTAGCCACCCACACTGAACCTACAGACACAGAGTACACCCACCCACAGACACTGTAGCCACTCACACTGAACCTACAGACACAGAGTACACCCACCCACAGACACTGTAGCCACCCACACAGAACCTACAGACACAGAGTACACCCACCCACAGACACTGTAGCCACCCACACTGAACCTACAGACACAGAGTACACCCACCCACAGACACTGTAGCCACCCACACTGAACCTACAGACACAGAGTACACCCACCCACAGACACTGTAGCCACCCACACAGAACCTACAGACACAGAGTACACCCACCCACAGACACTGTAGCCACCCACACTGAACCTACAGACACCCACACTGAACCTACAGACACAGAGTACACCCACAGACACTGTAGCCACCCACACTGAACCTACAGACACAGAGTACACCCACCCACAGACACTGTAGCCACCCACACTGAACCTACAGACACAGAGTACACCCACAGACACTGTAGCCACCCACACTGAACCTACAGACACAGAGTACACCCACCCAGAGACACTGTAGCCACCTACACTGAACCTACAGACACAGAGTACACCCACCCACAGACACTGTAGCCACCTACACTGAACCTACAGACACAGAGTACACCCACCCACAGACACTGTAGCCACCCACACTGAACCTACAGACACAGAGTACACCCACAGACACTGTAGCCACCCACACAGAACCTACAGACACAGAGTACACCCACCCACAGACACTGTAGCCACCCACACTGAACCTACAGACACAGAGTACACCCACAGACACTGTAGCCACCCACACTGAACCTACAGACACAGAGTACACCCACCCAGAGACACTGTAGCCACCCACACTGAACCTACAGACACAGAGTACACCCACAGACACTGTAGCCACCCACACTGAACCTACAGACACAGAGTACACCCACCCAGAGACACTGTAGCCACCCACACTGAACCTACAGACACAGAGTACACCCAGAGACACTGTAGCCACCTACACTGAACCTACAGACACAGAGTACACCCCCACACAGACACTGTAGCCACTCACTCTGAACACACAGACACATGGTACACCCACCCACAGACACTGTAGCCACCCACACTGTATACACACACTTTTATCCTATGTGGCTATGGTTGCTGCCACATGCCTACTCTCTAGTGGAGAGCATGTCACAATTGAGGCGGAAGGGAGGGGCTGCTGCTGGGTACTGCTTACCCTCTCCTTCCAGCACAGTAATCAAGTGCTCTGTCGGAGATAACATATGCTACAGCAGGAAAGGGAGCACCACGCATGGCTAATGAGCTACTTCTGCAAGTGTGAGCCAGGGTTCAGAGCAGAAAGTCTGGCTGCAGACTTGCAGCGCATACCTAAAATCAAATCTTCTGCACTATTGTATAGCACTCCGGCTGCAGTAACTTCTTAGTACCAGGTTAGGTAAAGGAAAGCTGCATATTTGTTACTAAAAAAAATCAAAGTCTTAATCAAAAGTTATCATTACTCATTTTGCTCCTGAAGGACATCTGGGATGGTGTGACACAGCCACCCTACGTGAACAGGAGAGGGGAGCAGAGATTTCTTCCTACCTTTGCACTCTCTGTCCCCCAGCGTTCAGGCAAATTGAATTGGGAAATGATGCCCGCCCACATGGTTCACTTCCTAGTTCCCCGGCAACAGAGACTGAGAAGCGCCGCCCCCCCCCCCCCCCCCCCCATGCACACAGCTCAGTGCTGGTCGTAAAGGAAAAATCTACGCTTACGGATCATTACGCGTAATTTTACGCTATTACGCATTACGCAATTACGGTTACGGCGTAGGAAATTATCTACGGTACATCACTGTAATTACGCGTAAACTTACGCAGTTACGCGTAAGGACACCGTAATGTAGGCGCTTACACTACGATGTTACACGTAGTGCCGTAATACCCATGAATGCATATTTTTTGACGCATACGGATGATATGTACGCAATAGCCGTCAATGTGTAGAGGTTGTGTAGCACTCTTCTCTGCTTCCTGTTGGATGTGCCACGGTCTATCTGCCAGCACTGCAGATCTGTCAGCGTGTAGAAAAGAATGACCGGCACCATCCAGTGTATTTTGCTCTTTTATTGCATCGATCAATCAGCCATTAAACGCGACGTTTCGGAGGGTGTCTCCTTTATCAAGCAAGCTGTATTCAGGTTAAACATACATCCACATACTACGTTTTTATAGTCACATATGGGCTAACCAGCCAATCCTGGACAGTGACACTACTGTCCAATTGCAATGATCCGTGTACCCAGCGGACCTGATGGGGAACTTTCTGGCTGGCCACCCATTGGTCGCTGTCTCCCTCTCCCAACTCACCTCTCCCACGCCATCACCGCCATGACAGGCCCGCCCACCGCCACCTACGCTGGCAACACTCCCGCAGCCTCACCTCGCTCCGCCTCCAGCGGACCTGACAGGGAACTGCGGCGAGTCACGTGAGAGAGTAGACGGCCGTAAGCCAACCACTCCCCCACAGCCATGCGTGTAGTCGGACGCACGCGGAAGTCAGGCGGGCGCCTCTCAGCGCCGCCCTCCGACTCCGCAAGCGTCCAACCAGTTGTAACCAGGGAAACGGTAAACAGGCCCGTCACTGCGGAGAAGGGATCCCACCATCTACACCATACATGCAGATGAACACTAATATCCTACATGCAGTGGGGATTTGGCATGTGGGGGCATCTTTAAAAAAAAATAACAAAGAATAATACAAAAGAATATTAATAATATAAAATAATAATGAGTAATAAAAATAAAAGGATAAAGATAATAAAAACTAATAAAGAATAAAAAAATAAATAATACAAGAATGAAAAAAATAATAATAAACAAAAAAACAAAAAATAAACAAAAATAAAAAATAAATAATGAATAATAAAAATATATAAAAAAATATATAAAAAATAAATGAAAATAATAAATACCAATAACTGATGTTAAACATTAGCAAACTATAGGCACCTATGATGATGTCTCAGGGTCCCAAGACTCTATATGGAGACCGCTGGAGCAAGCATCACATCAGAGAAACGGTATTAAATCTAATTCTCTATTTAACCCTCTAGGTTCCATAGAATCCAATTTTTCATCCAATGGGCTTCTCTATATAGAAGCTTCTTAGCTCGATTCCCTCCTCTCCTAAGAGGTGGTATCTGCTCTAGTATCATAAATCTGAGCTTGCTGACAGAATGAGAAGCTTGTACAAAGTGGTTTGGAACCGACTGTTCTACTAATTTCTCTCGAATAGCATGTTTATGGGAAGAAAGTCTAACTTTAAGTTCCCTGGCTGACCAGGGGACTTATCGATTGTTGACGGGAGATCCACTTAGAACAATACAGTTGAAAATCCAGGATATTGTATCACGGGCATCACGGGACAACATAATTGATTCAAAATTAGCCAATTTTCTTATACAGATGGTTCCTATCACTCCAGTGTTATAAATATGCCCTAAAATTCATAAGACATTGGACAATCCACCAGGCCGCCCTATAGTGGCAGGGGTGGATTCTGTTTTTTCACCAATAGCAAAGTACTTGGACAGGATTTTTAGACCTTTTGTGACAGGACAGAAATCGTATCTTAGGGATACGCAGATGTTTTTGAATCTACTTAGGAATATGACAGTGTTAGAGGGAGATTATTTGCTAGTCACTATGGATGTCGAGAGCCTCTACACCTCCATCCCGCATGATGGAGGTGTGGAGGCTGTCAAGTATATGCTGGAAACGGCTTCAGACTTTGATGTTGAACAAGTTAAGTTCATATGTGATATGTTGGATGTGATTCTGAGGTACAATTATTTTCAATTTGAGGAAGATTTCTTTATGCAGGTCAAGGGAATGGCAATGGGGTCGAACGTGGCCCCTACCTATGTGAATATCTATATGGGTGTATATGAGGATATGTTCATATATACCAATCAGACGTTTAAGCTACATGCCAGACAATGGTTTAGATATATTGATGATATATTCTGCATCTGGGCGGGGCCACGTTCGACCCTGGATGCCTTTGTGACTGAGATTATGTTAAATAATAGAGATATTAGGTTTACAGTGCATACTTCAGAGATACAGATACCATTTTTGGATGTTATGGTTATAAGGGATGGTGATGTACTGAGGACCGACCTCTATACTAAGCCAACGAATGTGAACTCCCTCTTGCATTTTGGGAGTTTCCACCCGTTGGCGACTAAGAGGTCGATCCCTATGAGTCAGTTCAAACGAGTGCAGACAATTGTTTCTAGTCAGACACAGAGAGATATCAGAATTGAGGAGATGAAAAATAAGTTCTTGAGGAGGGGCTATCCAGGAGAAATAGTTGAAGGGGCCAGAACAAGACTGGGGGGGGGGGGATCTAGGGAGCAGGCATCGCAGGAGAACACTTGACAGGATACCGTTTGTGTCTATTTTTAATATAGAAAGTGAGAATATTGCTAAGATTATCAAGAGACATTGGCATCTTCTGTCTGATAGTTTTCCTCAGATTAATGAATTCAAGAATGTTCCTATTTTTTCATATAAAAAAGCACCATCATTGAAAGACAAATTGGTACATGCTGACATTGGTAGAAGTGGTTCTGGCCGACGTGAATTGACCCGCACGGGCACCTTTCCATGCCTCAACTGTGTACACTGCAGTTCGGTGATTAAAGGGGATGAGATCAGACACCCCTACTGGGGCACTAGGTTTAAGATTAAGGGATGTCACACTTGTGACTCCATGTTTGTAGTTTACGCTTTGAAATGCCCGTGTGGCTTGATCTACGTCGGTCAGACCACACAAAAAATGAAAGTTAGACTTTCTTCCCATAAACATGCTATTCGAGAGAAATTAGTAGAACAGTCGGTTCCAAACCACTTTGTACAAGCTTCTCATTCTGTCAGCCAGCTCAGATTTATGATACTAGAGCAGATACCACCTCTTAGGAGAGGAGGGAATCGAGCTAAGAAGCTTCTATATAGAGAAGCCCATTGGATAAAAAAATTGGATTCTATGGAACCTAGAGGGTTAAATAGAGAATTAGATTTAATACCGTTTCTCTGATGTGATGCTTGCTCCAGCAGTCTCCATATAGAGTCTTGGGACCCTGAGACATCATCATAGGTGCCTATAGTTTGCTAATGTTTAACATCAGTTATTGGTATTTATTATTTTCATTTATTTTTTATATATTTTTATTATTCATTATTTATTTTTATTTTTGTTTATTTTTTGTTTTTTTTGTTTATTATAATTTTTTTCATTCTTGTATTATTTCTTTTTTTTTTCTTTATTAGTTTTTATTATCTTTATCCTTTTATTTTTATTACTCATTATTATTTTATATTATTAATATTCTTTTGTATTATTCTTTGTTATTTTTTTCAAAGATGCCCCCACATGCCAAATCCCCACTGCATGTAGGATATTAGTGTTCATCTGCATGTATGGTGTAGATGGTGGGATCCCTTCTCCGCAGTGACGGGCCTGTTTACCGTTTCCCTGGTTACAACTGGTTGGACGCTTGCGGAGTCGGAGGGCGGCGCTGAGAGGCGCCCGCCTGACTTCCGCGTGCGTCCGACTACACGCATGGCTGTGGGGGAGTGGTTGGCTTACAGCCGTCCACTCTCTCACGTGACTCGCCGCAGTTCCCTGTCAGGTCCGCTGGAGGCGGAGCGAGGTGAGGCTGCGGGAGTGTTGCCAGCGTAGGTGGCGGTGGGCGGGCCTGTCATGGCGGTGATGGCGTGGGAGAGGTGAGTTGGGAGAGGGAGACAGCGACCAATGGGTGGCCAGCCAGAAAGTTCCCCATCAGGTCCGCTGGGTACACGGATCATTGCAATTGGACAGTAGTGTCACTGTCCAGGATTGGCTGGTTAGCCCATATGTGACTATAAAAACGTAGTATGTGGATGTATGTTTAACCTGAATACAGCTTGCTTGATAAAGGAGACACCCTCCGAAACGTCGCGCAATAGCCGTCAATGTGACAGTTATTGCGTACATATCATTCGTATGCGTCAAAACGTACGCTTATACTGAAGGGCGGGAGAAGATACTATTGGTTGCTTAGGATGTTGACTGATTGGCTACTCTTAGAAAAGGGGAGTTTTTACGTTAGTAATTACGTGTAAAATTACGCGTAAGTGTTCGTAAAATTACGCTTACCTAGCAATTATGGTAGACAGTGTAATTACGATACCACTTTACTGCTTCCGCGTAAATAATTACGCGTAAGACTGTAAGTTACGCGTAGCGCTTACGCGTAAATTTACATTAAATTCCGATGCGTAATTACGCTCATGCGTAATTTCGGCCCACCACTGACGCAGCTGCTGCTGAGAAGGTAGTGCTGCGTGCAGGCATGAACAAATACAGCGGGGGGGCGGAGAGACTGGGACACATTAGCCTGGCTGAATGTCGCATGGGCGGATGATAAAGCGGCCGCGGTATCCTCGGGTAAGTGGGCGGGCCGAGCGGTGGAGTCATTGATCGCAGTCTCGCATTTTAATCAGAATGAAAAGGGGCATTTGGCATGCCGCCCTTGACCAATAGGGCGACTCTAGGCACATGCCTACAGTGCCTTATGCTAAATCCGGCCCTGTACACAACACAATCCTTTTTTAATTTAATCCACTGTATAAGATATGTGGCATGAATATTCCATTATTACCACTTGCAAGCAGCAGGTGGAACCTCATAGATATTAGTGAACAATGTTCAGCCCTGCTACAGCGAGTTCAGGTCACCTCACACAGCAGACTGACTCACACAGGAGGGCACCCATCCCCAACATTGTCAGAAGAGGGTAAATGGGATGGTTTCTCCCCCCTCTATATCAGTGCTACAGGGGGTGCCTCTGGGCATGCAGGGGGTGTTTTTTACTTATTGGGAAAGCCCAGGATGCCTCCCCATCACCTGTGCAGAATGTGAGGTCTGTTTATTATAATCCAGACTGCAGACACAGAGGAGATGTTACCAGACAATTACAGGAGACTCCATCATGTGCTAAATAAAGGTGTCCCTAAACTGATATCAGGAATTGCAATTAGTCTTTCAGTACGGATCTCCTTGCTTACATGATGCTGTGAAATAGAGCTGAAAACAGCATTTCTGTTACAGGAAACATGTCATATTCCTGAAGGAGCTTACATGGATTTTCATTTGTTTTTTTCACACACCCTGCTAAGTAAATAGTTGTACATAGTGGTGTATGTGCTGTATATGCTATGTGCATGTGTTAGGACTGATCACACTACAAGTGCTTTGCTTATGTAATCCTATAAGGGCTGGTTCACACTGCAAGAGCTTTTTCTAAGCACTTGTGATTTGTAATGCTATGTGTGTGTTCTCACTGGAGAGATGTGATTTTATAAAAAATCCCCCATAGCATTGCCTTAGCAAGAGCTTATCAAACCACTGGCACTTAAAACTCGCTTGCAGTGTGAACCAGGCCTAAGGGTGATCCCACTGAAGCAATTCAACTTTTAAAACCTGACACACACGGTGCTGGCAGCATTTATGCAATGATTGCGCTTCTGTTAAACATGCTGGAATACTGCAAAGTCGCAAGTGCCAACAAAATCACAAAAGAAAAAAAGAGGAAAAAAACTCTATAATATCACTCTGTGATTATAATGGTGTTTGGAGATTTGCTCAGTGAAACAAGCCAGTGTGTCCATCATATAAAGAGATGAGGCCTGGCTCACAGTGAACATAACAATGACCCGCTGACAATGCACAGCAAGGGACACCTGATTTGGGAGGGGCTGGGGGCGGAGTTTTCATATTTTTGTCTTGTCTGATTTTCATAAAAAAGCACTAGTGAGAACAGATGTTGGCCATCTCTGTACACTGTTGTTGTGTGTCGGCATATATAGTATATGGGGGGTCCAGAAATGTAGAAGACAATGGCTATGGTGATTAGGGACACATCTGAATGGATCCAGGTGTACTGGGGGCTGCAGTATGGATGTACCCCCAAACCAGCCACAATCCCCCATAATCCCTCCCCAGTCACTGCAATGGATGCCCCATATACACAGAGCCAAGTGTACTGGGGCTGCAGTATGGATGTACCCCCAAACCAGCCACAACCCCCCATAATCCCTCCCCCAGTCACTGCAATGGATGTCACATATACACAGAGCCAGGTGTACTGGGGGCTGCAGTATGGATGTACCCCCAAACCAGCCACAATCCCCCATAATCACTCTCCAGTCACTGCAATGGGTGTCACATATACACAGAGCAAGGTGTACTGGGGGCTGCAGTATGGATGTACCCCCAAACCAGCCACAATCCCCCCATAATCCCTCCCCAGTAACTGCAATGGGTGTCACATATACACAGAGGCAGGTGTACTGGGGGCTGCAGTATGGATGTACCCCCAAACCAGCCACAATCCCCCATAATCCCTCCCCAGTCACTGCAATGGATGTTGCATATACACAGAGCCAGGTGTACTGGGGCTGCAGTATGGATGTACCCCCAAACCAGCTACACCCCCATAATCCCTCCCCCAGTCACTGCAATGGGTGTCACATATATACAGTGTCAGGTATACCGGGGGCTGCAGAATGGATGTACCCCCAAACAAGCCACAATTCCCCCATAATCCCTCCCCCAGCCACTGCAATGGATGTCACATATACACAGAGCCAGGTGTACTGGGGGCTGCAGTATGGATGTACCCCCAAACCAGCCACAATCCCCCCATAATCCCTCCCCAGTCACTGCAATGGATGTCACATATACACAGAGCCAGGTGTACTGGTGGCTGCAGTATGGATGTACCCCCAAACCAGCCACAATCCCCCCATAATCCCTCCCCCCCCAGTCACTGCAATGGGTGTCACATATACACAGAGCCAGGTGTACTGGGGGCCGCAGTATGGATGTACCCCAAACCAGCCACAATCCCCCATAATCCTTCCCCAGTCACTACAATAGATGTCACATATACACAGAGCCAGGTGTACTGGGGGCCGCAGTATGGATGTACCCCCAAACCAGCCACATTCCCCCATAATCCCTCCCCCAGTCACTGCAATGGGTGTCACATATACACAGAGCCAGGTGTACTGGGGGCTGCAGTATGGATGTACCCCCAAACCAGCCACAATCTCCCATAATCTCTCCTTTGTCAACTGCAATGGGTGTAACATATGCACAGAGCCAGGTGTACTGGGGGCTGCAGTATGGATGAACCCCCAAACCAGCCACAATCTCCCATAATCCCTCCCCCAGTCACTGCAATGGGTGTCACATATACACAGAGCCAGGTGTACTGGGGGCTGCAGTATGGATGTACCCCCAAACCAGCCACAATCTCCCATAATCCCTCCCCCAGTCACTGCAATGGGTGTCACATATACACAGAGCCAGGTGTACTGGGGGCCGCAGTATGGATGTACCCCCAAACCAGCCACAATCCCCCCATAATCCTTCTCCAGTCACTGCAATGGATGTCACATATATACAGAGCCAGGTGTACTGGGGGCTGCAGTATGGATGTACCCCCAAACCAGCCACAATCCCCCATAATCCTTGCCCAGTCACTACAATAGATGTCACATATACACAGAGCCAGGTGTACTGGGGGCTGCAGTATGGATGTACCCCAAACCAGCCACATTCCCCCATAATCCCTCCCCCAGTCACTGCAATGGATGTCACATATACACAGAGCCAGGTGTACTGGGGGCTGCAGTATGGATGTACCACCAAACCAGCCACATTCCCCCATAATCCCTCCCCCAGTCACTGCAATGGGTGTCACATATACACAGAGCCAGGTGTACTGGGGGCTTCAGTATGGATGTACCCCCAAACCAGCCACAATCTCCCATAATCTCTCCTTCAGTCACTGCAATGGGTGTAACATATGCACAGATCCAGGTGTACTGGGGCTGCAGTATGGATGTACCCCCAAACCAGCCACAATCTCCCATAATCCCTCCCCCAGTCACTGCAATGGGTGTCACATATACACAGAGCCAGGTGTACTGGGGGCTGCAGTATGGATGTACCCCCAAACCAGCCACAATCTCCCATAATCCCTCCCCCAGTCACTGCAATGGTTGTCACATATACACAGAGCCAGGTGTACTGGGGGCCGCAGTATGGATGTACCCCCAAACCAGCCACAATCCCCCATAATCCTTGCCCAGTCACTACAATAGATGTCACATATACACAGAGCCAGGTGTACTGGGGGCTGCAGTATGGATGTACCCCAAACCAGCCACATTCCCCCATAATCCCTCCCCCAGTCACTGCAATGGATGTCACATATACACAGAGCCAGGTGTACTGGGGGCTGCAGTATGGATGTACCACCAAACCAGCCACATTCCCCCATAATCCCTCCCCCAGTCACTGCAATGGGTGTCACATATACACAGAGCCAGGTGTACTGGGGGCTTCAGTATGGATGTACCCCCAAACCAGCCACAATCTCCCATAATCTCTCCTTCAGTCACTGCAATGGGTGTAACATATACACAGAGCCAGGTGTACTGGGGGCTGCAGTATGGATGTACCCCCAAACCAGCCACAATCTCCCATAATCTCTGCAATGGGTGTCACATATACACAGAGCCAGGTGTACTGGGGGCTGCAGTATGGATGTACCCCCAAACCAGCCACAATCTCCCATAATCCCTCCCCCAGTCACTGCAATGGGTGTCACATATACACAGAGCCAGGTGTACTGGGGGCCGCAGTATGGATGTACCCCCAAACCAGCCACAATCCCCCATAATCCCTCCCCCAGTCACTGCAATGGGTGTCACATATACACAGAGCCAGGGGTACTGGGGACTGCAGTATGGATGTACCCCCAAACCAGCCACAATCCCCCCATAATCCCTCCCCAGTCACTGCAATGGGTGTCACATACGCGTACGTACAAAAAGGGCGCCCGGACAAAAAGGGCGCGGGGTGTAAACGCTAATTAATAATTCATCATTAATAGCGTTTATAAAAATAGTGTGCTATATTTCGTTTACAAATAATGTTTTACAAAATTATAAATCATTAAATAATGTTTATGAAATCGGCAATTGTGAAAACGTTAATCTTCCCTGTTTCAAAAGTGAAACTAATAATTACGTTTATTAAAAAAACGATAATATATGTTTAATTGTTATAATTGTATATTATTGTGAATAACCTTCATTTATGGTTTGTTCTTATAATAAAATCTGAAAATATTCTTTATAACAATGATATAAATATAACTACGTTCGTAATAAGTGTTGTAAAACATTAGTAAGTATTACTAAAATTTTGCTAAAACTATACCTAAGCCTACTCTCACACAGAACCCTCCCTGTACCTATCCCTAACCCCTAGACCCCCCTGGTGGTGCCTAAACCTAAGACCCCCCTGGTGGTGCCTAACCCTAAGACCCCCTGGTGGTGCCTAACCCTAATCACCCCCCTGGTGGTTTATATTGTACTGTAACTTGTGAAGAAGCGCGGAAGAGCCGCCGCCATGAGTCAGCGGCAGGCGGCTCTTTCCGCGCACGGTGGGGCAGAGCACGGGGAGGCAGCCGCCTCCACTCAGTCTGAGGCGGCTGTCCCCGTGCAGGGCATGGCGGAGCGCGGAATAACCGCCGCGTTGGCCGCGGCGGTTAGCGCGCATGGCCCCATTACTGAGGCACCACAGAGCGGTGCTGGTGTGACTGGGACACATAGTCCCTCTAGGTTTAGAGTGACGCGCGCGCACTCAGGCAGGGAAAATATGACGGCCAGAAATGAGTCAGCTGACCAGGCTGGTCAGCTGACTCTGGCTCCACTTCTCATTGGTCCAGCACTTATGGAGGTGCTGGAGGGATACCTGTGTACATATACTGACAGCTGTTCAGTTGCTGGTTGTCTGGCGTTGCGAACACATACGTGGGAGCACTCAGACCTGTAGTCAGATCCTTAAGTGTGCCGGGACCAGCTGGAGCTGTAATCCTACACTTAGCTAGATTCTGTTGATAGCTAAAGTACTAGTTTGATTGTGATTATCTGTTATGACTTTTTGCCTGCCTGACTATCCTCCTGAACTCTGATCTTGTACCTTGCCATTCTGATACTCTGTTGCCGAACCCCGGCTCGTCCTTAGACTCTGTTTCTGCCTCCTGATCTTGTACCTCGATATATCTGATACCCTGTTGCCGAACCCTGCCTGTACTTTAGACTCCGCCTCTGCCTTCTGAATCTGTGCTTTATCTGTCCGTGTGTTTACGACTTGGCTTGTCCGACCTCGAGAACCGACCTTACTGTTGGAGGCGGCTCCCCGTCCTGTTAGTGACACTTTCTCCAGAGTGCCACTTTCAGACCATCCTTCCTACTCTCAGCCTGACTCCTCCCGTCTTGGAGAGTTCAGGTCGTCGGAAGGAATCCGTGCAGTACTCCTCACTGCACCGAGGCCTACTCCTCTAAGTGTTACTGTTACACCAAACACTACACTCTACTCAGGTGAACAGAGGTTAGCTAGTATATCGGATTATCGGTGATACTGCAGATCACTTATAATCTGGTATATTTCTGTATTCCCAGTGATACTGCAGATCACCGGTAATCAGATCCTCTCTGTGCTTCACCGATCGTTACATAACTATACTAAACTCTACTCTCACACAGAACCCTCCCTGTACCTATCCCTAACCCCTAGACCCCCCTGGTGGTGACTAAACCTAAGACCCCCCTGGTGGTGCCTAACCCTAAGACCTCCCTGGTGGTGCCTAACCCTAACCACCCCCCTGGTGGTTTATATTGTACTGTAACTATACTTAACCCTACTCTCACACAGAACCCTCCCTGTACCTATCCCTAACCCCTAGACCCCCCTGGTGGTGCCTAAACCTAAGACCCCCCTGGTGGTGCCTAAACCTAAGACCCCCCTGGTGGTGCCTAAACCTAAGACCTCCCTGGTGGTGCCTAAACCTAAGACCCCCCTGGTGGTGCCTAACCCTAAGACCCCCCTGGTGGTGCCAAACCCTAAGAACCCCCTGGTGGTGCCTAAACCTAAGACCCCCCTGGTGGTGCCTAACCCTAAGACCCCCCTGGTGGTGCCAAACCCTAAGAACCCCCTGGTGGTGCCTAAACCTAAGACCCCCCTTACTGATCGCTTTATTATGTGGATAATAATGTTTTACTAATTGTGGCTGCAAAAAATATATTGCAATTTACGTAAGGTACTGATCACTTTATTTTGTGAATAATAATGTTTTACAAACAGTAAGGGATAAAACTTTAAATAATGTTTTAATTAGTTAAATAAGATAAATATGTTTAGTATTTTTATAAACGTTATTCGGCACGGGTGCATTTTATAAACGTAAATCACCACAAGCACAGTTATAAATCATTAAACAGCTCCGGGCGCCGTTTGTAAACGTTATTTATCTCCGGCGCCCTTTTTTCCTGCTCGGCGCCCATTAAATGTTATTTATTATGAGAGTGAATGGCGGTGCCCTTTTTGTCCACTAGCTGCCTGCGCCCTTTTTTCCCGCTTCCGTCACATACACACAGAGCCAGGTGTACTGGGGGCTGCAGTATGGATGTACTCCCAAACCAGCCACAATCCCCCCCATAATCCCTCCCCCAGTCACTGCAATGGGTGTCACATATACACAGAGCCAGGTATACAGGGGGCTGCAGTATGGATGTACCCCTAAACCAGCCACAATCCCCCCATAATCCCTCCCCAGTCACTGCAATGGATGTCACATATACACAGAGCCAGGTGTACTGGGGGTTGCAGTATGGATGTACCCCCAAACCAGCCACAATCCCCCATAATCCCTCCCCAGTTACTGCAATGGGTGTCACATATACACAGAGCCAGGTGTACTGGGGACTGCAGCATGGATGTACCCCCAAACCAGCCACAATCCCCCATAATCCCTCCCCAGTCACTGCAATGGATGTCACATATACACAGAGCCAGGTGTACTGGGGGCTGCAGTATGGATGTACCCCCAAACCAGCCACAATCCCCCCATAATCCCTCTCCAGTCACTGCAATGGGTGTCACATATACACAGAGCCAGGTGTACTGGGGCTGCAGTATGGATGTACCCCCAAACCAGCCACAATCCTCCATAATCCCTCCCCAGTCACTGCAATGGGTGTCACATATACACAGAGCCAGGTGTACTGGGGGCTGCAGTATGGATGTGCCCCCAAACCAGCCACAATCCCCCATAATCCCTCCCCAGTCACTGCAATGGATGTCACATATACACACAGCCAGATGTACTGGGGGCTGCAGTATGGATGTACCCCCAAACCAGCCACAATCCCCCCACTATTGGGGAATATGATAATGGAAAATGATGATGAAATAAAGGGAAATAATTCTGCTGATCTCTGCTGCAATCAGGGCTGTTATACTCACTGTAATTCCTCTATCCGGCTTGTTGGCAGAGCCGCCATCAGGTCACTGAATTCATCACCCCCCAGATTGTTATCATACAGGTGCAGCTTCCTCAGAGTCTGGTTATTCCTTATGCCGGATGCCAGGTGGGGGCAGCAACTGGAGGGCAGATTATTATTCTGCAAACTGCAGGAGAAGAGAAGAATGTTACCAGAAATCTATAAAACCTGCATACAATTTGTATGGATTTATGCTTACATGAATTAAACATTTTCTCATTATATTTACAAGAATTTATATTTTTATCAATCCTTAAAATGAAAATGCTGTCATACATATGTCCACAGCTAGAGGGCAGCATAATGTTATTGCGCATAAGGAATACTGTTTGCTCTGTGTTACACAACATAATCCTATTTTAATTTAATCCACTTTATATGATATGTGACATGAATATTCCATTATTACCACTTGCAGACAGCAGTTGGAACCTGGTAGATATTAGTAAACAATGCACAGACCTGCTACAGGGAGTTCAGGTCACCTCACACAGCGGACTGACTCACACAGGAGGGTATCCATCCCCCACATTGACAGAATAGAGTAAATGGGATGATCTCTGTCCCATCTATATCAGTGTTACAGGGGGTGCCTCTGGGCATGCACGGGGTGCTTTTTACTTATTAGAAAGCCGGAATGCCTCCTATCACCTGTGCAGAATGTGAGGTCTGTTTATTATACTTCAGACTGCAGACACAGAGATGTTACCAGACAATTACAGGAGACTCCATCATGTCCTAATTAAAGGTGTCCCTAAACTGATATTAGGAATTGCAATTAGTCTTTCAGTACGGATCTCCTTGCTTACATGTAAATTAGAGCTGAAAACAGCATTTCTGTTACAGGAAACACTTTATATTACTGAGGGAGCTTACATGGATTTTCAGTTGCTTTTTTTCACACACCCTGCTAAGTAAATAGTTATGCTACCTAATAAAACACAAGTGTCTCTGCGTCCCATGCCCGTGTGTGTGTTTTTGCAGTGCTCATGTGCAGGGAGGGACGCAGAGACACAGGAGTGCTGAAGGAATGACGTGGCAGGGGGCCAGGAGGGGCAGGCATATGTGCGCGACGGGCGGGCCAGGAGGGGCAGGCATGTGTGCGTGCGGCGGGCGGGCCAGGAGGGGCAGGCGTGTGCGCGCGGTGGGGGGTGCGCCCAGCGGATGAGCGGTGACAGACCTAGCCATTTTTAAATGGGCTAAGGTCACTAGTACATGTATAAACTCAGTGTGGTATTTGAGGGTTACCTTTGTTCACATAGCTGCTGACAGTCTGATTGGTGCAGGACCTGATGTTACTGTTTCTTCAGATAGTTATACATAGTGATGCATGCTGTGTATGCTATGCACATGTGTATGTGTCAGGGCTGGTCATACTGCAAGCACTTTGCTAATGTTATGCTATAAAGGTGGCCATACATCTAGCAAGGATGGGCAGATTCAGCCAAGAGACAAATTTACCACAAAAGAAAAAGTATCCCTTTAAGAATGGAGTCCTGTATCTATATATATACTTCAGAGTCATGTATCAAAATTGAAAAAGTCTTTATTCACATCCTATCACAATCACAAACATTAAAACAATAAAATTCCCCCATATGTCCCACAATAAGTGGACCGCCAGAGAAAATATAATAAATAGTCACATATATCAAAATACACAATTTACCATGTAGTCATAACCAACCAGCATCAACTATTAAAGTGCTCAGTGCAAAACAAAACTCCTAACAATGAATAAATCCACCTGCATAAAATCAATAAGGACTGTGGGCTGCGACACACACCCAGAAATCCGGATATGTATCCCAGACCACAGTCTACACAATATCTGTCCTCAAATCAGTGAATATGAAACCAACACATATAAATTGTGCAAAGTATACAATAAAAGTGCTTAAGAATAACGCTGGAGGATGACTCACATGTAATGAAATGGTCCTGGCGTGGCCTCAGTGGAAGCGGACAGTCAGTCCTGCGAGCGCGTAAGGCAATCTACCCCCACGCCAGGACCATTTCATTACATGTGAGTCATCCTCCAGCGTTATTCTTAAGCACTTTTATTGTATACTTTGCACAATTTATATGTGTTGGTTTCATATTCACTGATTTGAGGACAGATATTGTGTAGACTGTGGTCTGGGATACATATCCGGATTTCTGGGTGTGTGTCGCAGCCCACAGTCCTTATTGATTTTATGCAGGTGGATTTATTCATTGTTAGGAGTTTTGTTTTGCACTGAGCACTTTAATAGTTGATGCTGGTTGGTTATGACTACATGGTAAATTGTGTATTTTGATATATGTGACTATTTATTATATTTTCTCTGGCGGTCCACTTATTGTGGGACATATGGGGGCATTTTATTGTTTTAATGTTTGTGATTGTGATAGGATGTGAATAAAGACTTTTTCAATTTTGATACATGACTCTGAAGTATATGTATAGATACAGGACTCCATTCTTAAAGGGATACTTTTTCTTTTGTGGTAAATATGTATTCTTATCCTTAGAATGGAGAACCATGAATAACAATGTGGTAATGCTCGCTATATAATTTAACTCAGCCAAGAGACAAATCTCTGTAACTGAATCTGATTAGAGAGAGATCTGCCCGCTGCCCATACACCACAGGCCAATACCCGATCAATTCCATGCTGAAACTGATCAGGACTTGGCCTTGTGACGCCGCATTTGGACCCCTAGTCGACCCTGTCCCCTTAATGTTTAATGTCCCCCGGGTGCCCAGTGCAAGCTATACATTACCTGTCCATGGCTGCTGCTTGTCCTCCGCTGGCTCTGAGCTCCCTCCGTTCTCCATACACACGGGTCACGTGGTTGCCTAGTAATGTGGGCGGGACTGTGATGCCTAACTGTTACGCTTGGTGGTATATCCTCCACAGTCAGCACGTAGTGTATATCCTGACGTGAAGGAGGTACACACGCTAGCACAAGGAACCAGGATATCCCCAGTTTAGTGGAGGGGAGGACTGACTCCAACAGGAGATTGTGGCGCACAGAGCCGGTGCAGATCCGAACAGCCACAAACAATCCTTCCACTATAGTGGCTCAGCGCAAGGTAGCATTGATCGCATAAACCAGAACTCAGAAGATCAGGACAAGTAACAGAATGAACGCTTGCTAAACTAGTCACTGCTTAAGTGACAGCAAGCGTCCATAACAAGACAGACTGGAATGAGGCAGCCAATGTGATTGCAGCGGTGGCGTACCTCACAAGGACAGGACAGAATAGTCGGGAAATAGAGTCAAAGAAGGCAGACGTAATCCACACAAATATACAATAGGTATTATTTCCTAGCGTATTACGATTACAGCTATCAATGAACTACAAACGACTAACTGACATATGTATATATCGGCGATAAACCGATATATGACATAAGCAAAGAACACGAACTAAGAACTGGAGCAGGACTAGGAGGATTCGCTACTTCTACGCAGAAGCGAGCGCAATCCACGCAAGGCAGCAGGAACAGGACTGACTAGCTAAGCACGGGTGATCACGATACGCGCAACCTACCAAAACGTGCTGAAAGCTGACTGACTGAACACAGGATATAAACAGTTCGTGTATGTGAGAGAACGCGGAAAGGCCGCCGCGTGTGCTGACAGCAAGGCGGCTGATTCCGCGTCCAGCACGGCAGTTTGCACGCGGAAGCGTGCGTCTGGTACTCTGAGAGAACGTGAAAAAGCCGCCGCGTGTACTGACAGCAAGGCGGGTTGCACGCAGTAGCGTGCGTCTGATGTGGCTGAGTCTGTTAGTTCACACAGGTTCAGGAATATGCGTGCGCGCGCTGAGAGGCAGGACTTTTATAATGGCCAAGGGGGGATCAGCTGACCAGGCTGGTCAGCTGACCTCAGAGCTGGTAACAATTGGTCTATCACTTAGGGGTGGCGCCAGAGAGCGCTGCTCTATATATTGTTACTGCTGGCCACTCTCAAGTTGTCTGCCGTTGCGAACACTACGTGGAAGCACTCAGACCTTAGTCAGATCCAACAGTGTGTTTGAACCAGGAGGACCTGGGAATTCACACTGAGCCAGATTACTTGTGTATTCATTCTGTTATACTTCAGACTAGTTCCAGGGTGTAGAGACCACGGACCTCACACCCAAGACTAGGGAACTTGTGTTATCATTCTGTTATACTTCAGACTAGTTCCAGGGTGTAGAGACCACGGACCTCACACCCAAGACTAGGGAACTTGTGTTATACATCAGACTAGTTCCAGGGTGTAGAGACCACGGACCTCACACCCAAGACTAGGCATTGTTTGATATCTGTTATGACTTATTGCCTTCCTGACTATCCCTCTGCTCTCTGATTCGGTACCACGCATGTCTGATACTCCGTTGCCGACCCTGCCTGCCTTGGATACCGAATCAGCCTTCTGTCTTTGTACTTTGTCTGTCCGTGTGTTGCCGACCTGGCTTGCCCGACCTCGAGAGCTATCTCTCTCCTTTAAGAGATAGTCTCCAGATCAGTTAGTGACATCCATTTTCAGGTGTCACTCATTCACTGGTCCTTCCCACCTTCAGCCTGAGACTCCACCGCTTGGAAAGTCTCAGGCTGCTGGTAGGTTTCTGTACTCTCTAAGAGCAGTATTGCCCATACTGCCTAGGACCACCTGCTCATCAGGTGGTTTACTCAAAGTCTTACTGTTGCACCAAACACTCACGATATATATATATAGGTGTCCAGAGGTTTGCACTATATCTGTATTCTTGGTGATACTGCAGATCACCAATAATCAGATTCTCTCTGTGTGCTGACACCGATCGTTACAGTGTACGTATATATCAGCGACACTGATGTATTAACGTAACACGAATACAAGGAAAATAACAAACGCCCTAGTATGCCTATATATTGGCGATGAACCAATATATGATGCAAGACTAGCAAAGTAAAGTTACTGATAACAAGAGCTGAACTCGACCGACTCACTGACCCCTTCGCAGGAGTCAGTGCAGTCCACACAAGATCTAGGAACGGGGGGCCTCGGACAGAGTAACAGAATGAATCTGAGACTATAATAGCCCATGGAGCACTGCAGGAAGCAGTCCTTTATTCTGAGGTCATCCAATGGGAGCAGACATGCAGATTCCCACACAGGTGAATGGCAATCAATCACAGGCTGACAGCAGGAAAGGGCAGACAATGATATGCAGCCTGCAAGAAAGGGATTGCAGCTCCATTGCAACAGACAATGTTTGTTTTCACAAAAGCATATTAACCTGTCATTAACTTCAGAGCGACTGCAGATGGAATCAACGCTCAGTGTAAGCGCACGCAAAACTATGCGAGCAAATGCACGCAAAGAAATCAAAAACTGCTTGTCTTCAGTAAAACTGCAGCCAGCAGTACATGCTGCAGAAGTTATCATGACACTGACATCACACATGTGCCCTTATTAGGCAACCATGTGGGGCGTGTGTATGGAGCAAGGGGTGCGCCTGGAGCCAGCGGAGGACAAGCAGTAGCCACACATGTAATGTATAGCTTATGCTGGGCACCCGGGGGCAGGGTCGGACTGGGCCACAGTAGTACAGTTTTTTCCCTCTGTGGGCCCTGCCTCCAGGTCTTCGGTGGGCCCCCCCTCCTTGTCTGACAGAGCTCCAATTGCTGCCTGCAGCACAAAAATTCTCTTCTCAGTGCTGTAATCCCTCATGCTGAGAGCAGTGGCATAGCTAAGGAGCTGTGGGCCCTGATGCAAATTTTACAATGGGGCCCCCCAAGCACTCTATACATAACAATTGATACGACGCACCAAAACCTGCCAATGGCAACCAGTGATGCTCAAATACACCTTTTTAAAATTCGAGTTTGGTCGAATTCGAATAGTAAATTATTCGAGGTCAGTCGAATATTCGAGTCGAATAATTTTTACTATTCGATTCGACCTCGGACTTCGAGCTCTAACCCTAACCCTATTCGAGCTGACTATTCGAATTGGCCTTAAATAGCTTCCAACACTTGTTTTGAGGGTGAATGATGCAAGAAACATCTTTTTTTCCAAGTAACAACAGCAAGTAATTATGTGGGGATGTTCCTTTAAAAAAAAATGTGGAAAGAGAAGTTGTGTCCTTAATTTTGTTCAGTAGTGTTACTGTATATACTTGTTCTTCTTCTTCTTTATCTTTCTTCTTCTTCTTCTAGATCTTCTTCTTCTATATCTTCTTCTTCTTCTTCTATATTGTCTTCTTCTTCTTCTTCTTCTTCATCTTCTTCTTCTTCTTCTTCATCATCTTCTTCTTCTTCATCATCATCTTCTTCTTCTTCTTCATCATCTTCTTCTTCTTCTTCTTCTTCATCATCTTCTTCTTCATCTTCTTCATCTTCTTCATCTTCTTCTTCTTCTTCATCTTCTTCTTCTTCTTCATCTTCTTCTTCTTCTTCATCTTCTTCTTCTTCTTCATCTTCCTCTTCTTCTTCATCTTCATCTTCTTCATCTTCTTCTTCTTCATCTTCTTCTTCTTCATCTTCTTCTTCTTCTTCATCTTCTTCTTCTTCATCTTCTTCTTCTTCTTCTTCATCTTCTTCTTCTTCTTCATCTTCTTCTTCTTCTTCATCTTCTTCTTCTTCATCTTCTTCTTCTTCATCTTCTTCTTCTTCATCTTCTTCTTCTTCTTCATCTTCTTCTTCTTCTTCTTCTTCTTCTTCTTCTTCTTCTTCTTCTTCTTCTTCTTCTTCTTCTTCTTCTTCTTCTTCTTCTTTTTCTTCATCTTCTTCATCATCTTCTTCATCTTCTTCATCTTCTTCTTCTTCTTCTTCATCTTCTTCTTCTTCATCTTCTTCTTCTTCATCTTCTTCTTCTTCATCTGCTTCATCTTCTTCATCTTCTTCTTCTTTTTCATCTTCTTCTTCATCATCTTCTTCATCTTCTTCTTCATCTTCTTCATCTTCATCTTCTCCTTCTTTTTCAATATCGTCTTCTTCTTCTTCACGTATTTCTCTTTTCAATTTTTTTTTTAAAGAAATGCAGCTATTTTTGAGCGTAACAAATAGCTGGTGGGCGCACGCATGTTGGAAGCGCCATTGTATGTGCTCCCTGGCAGTGGAAACACAAAGACAGCAGGAGGTAAATTCAGCAGCAGGAGGAGGAGGATGAGTGTGTGGCAGCAGGCAGTCAATGGGGCAGGCAGCTCGCCGTGACATAATAGCCCTGGTACCTAGCGGTGATACCAGGGCTGTAAATAAACACAACAGGAGGTCCCAGACAGCGGTCGTGCAGCCCACATTGTGTCCAATACACAACTGGGACAACACAGTTTTCAACCCGGGCACCTCAGAAAAATTAAACCTTTTTTTTTTTTTTTAATGGTTTGTTTGGTTTTGGTTTTGCAACCAATATAGCTATTGTTTGACGTAATAGCTGGTGGCAGAGTGGCAGCAGAAGGTAATTCTGTGTACCCTGGCAGTGGGAAACACAGACAGACAGCAACAGCAGCAGGAGGAATGGAGGAGTAATGTGAGCAGCTATTGTTTGACGTAATAGCTGGTGGCAGAGTGGCAGCAGAAGGTAAATCATCTGTGTAGTGTACCCTGGCAGTGGGAAACACAGACAGACAGCAGCAGCAGCAGCAGGAGGAGGTGTGGAGGAGCAGTGTGAGTGTGGCAGCAGGTAGGCAGCGTGACATAATAGCCCTGGTACCTAGCGGTGATACCAGGTCTGTAAATAAACACAACAGGAGGTCCCAGACAGGGGTCGTGCAGCCCACATTGTGTCCAATACACAACTGGGACAACACAGTTTTCAACCCGGGCACCTCAGAAAAATTAAACCTTTTTTTTTTTTTAATGGTTTGTTTGGTTTTGGTTTTGCAACCAATATAGCTATTGTTTGACGTAATAGCTGGTGGCAGAGTGGCAGCAGAAGGTAATTCTGTGTACCCTGGCAGTGGGAAACACAGACAGACAGCAACAGCAGCAGGAGGAATGGAGGAGTAATGTGAGCAGCTATTGTTTGACGTAATAGCTGGTGGCAGAGTGGCAGCAGAAGGTAAATCATCTGTGTAGTGTACCCTGGCAGTGGGAAACACAGACAGACAGCAGCAGCAGCAGCAGGAGGAGGTATGGAGGAGTAGTGTGAGTGTGGCAGCAGGTAGGCAGCGTGACATAATAGCCCTGGTACCTAGCGGTGATACCAGGGCTGTAAATAAACACAACAGGAGGTCCCAGACAGCGGTCGTGCAGCCCACATTGTGTCCAATACACAACTGGGACAACACAGTTTTCAACCCGGGCACCTCAGAAAAATTAAACCTTTTTTTTTTTTTAATGGTTTGTTTGGTTTTGGTTTTGCAACCAATATAGCTATTGTTTGACGTAATAGCTGGTGGCAGAGTGGCAGCAGAAGAAGGTAATTCTGTGTACCCTGGCAGTGGGAAACACAGACAGACAGCAGCAGCAGGAGGAGGAATGGAGGAGTAGGCGAGCAGCTATTGTTTGACGTAATAGCTGGTGGCAGAGTGGCAGCAGAAGGTAAATCATCTGTGTACCCTGGCAGTGGGAAACTCAGACAGACAGCAGCAGCAGCAGCAGGAGGAGGTATGGAGGAGCAGTGTGAGTGTGGCAGCAGGTAGGCAGCGTGACATAATAGCCCTGGTACCTAGCGGTGATACCAGGGCTGTAAATAAACACAACAGGAGGTCCCAGACAGCGGTCGTGCAGCCCACATTGTGTCCAATACACAACTGGGACAACACAGTTTTCAACCCGGGCACCTCAGAAAAATTAAACCTTTTTTTTTTTTTATGGTTTTTTGGTTTTTGGTTTTACAACCAATATAGCTATTGTTTGACGTAATAGCTGGTGGCAGAGTGGCAGCAGAAGAAGGTAATTCTGTGTACCCTGGCAGTGGGAAACACAGACAGACAGCAGAAGGGCAGTACACAGCAGCCCACTGTAGGTGTAAAATGTGTGGCTGCAGGCGACGTAATAGTCAAAGTGAACCAGGCTGGCTTAGTGAGCAGGAGCCAGGAGGTGGTAAAGGGTGGTAAGGCACATTAACGATGGTTCCGGCAGCCAGTTCATGTCCCCCTCTCGCCGACAACAGGGGCCAGGAACTCGCCTTCCACCCACGCCTGGTTCATCTTGAGAAACGTCAGTCTGTCCACAGACTTGTGAGACAGACGTGAGCGTTTCTCGGTGACCACGCCACCAGCTGCACTGAAGCAGCGCTCGGACAGCACGCTGGAAGGGGGGCAGGACAGCACTTCCAGGGCGTACTGCGCCAGCTCGCTCCAGATCTCCATGCGCTTGACCCAATACTCCATGGGATCAACAGGGGCATCGCTGTCAAGCCCGCTGTACGACCCCATGTAGTCAGCCACCATGCGGGTCAGGCGCTGGCTGTGACCGGAGGAGGATGCTGCTGCATGCATCTCCTCTCTAGTCACTGCTGCCGGAGCCTCTACAGTCCTGTAGAGCTCGTGGCTGAGAGACAGCAGGTCTGTGGGGCGCTTGCTGCTGCTGGATGCAGGCACCTGCTGCTGCCTCTGTGCTGGCTGCTGGACAGTGGGGGTGGAAGGCTGGGGGAAGGCTTCCTCCAAGCGCTCAACAAGGGCCTGCTGCAAGCTCCTTATTTGTTGCGCTGGGTCTCCTCCTGCAGGCGGCAGGAACTGGCTCAACTTCCCCTTGAGGCGTGGGTCCAACATCATGCTGATCCAGATGTCCTCCCTCTGCTTCATCTGGATCACCCTGGGGTCCCTGCGCAGGCACGTCAGCATGTGCGCTGCCATTGGGAAGAGGCGGGCCACGTCTGCTGGCACATCGACGTCAGTGCTGTCCTCATCCTCCTCCTCTGCCGCCTCATCCTCTCTCCACCCCCGCACCAACTCAGCTGCGCTGTGCTGATCCCCCTCATCAGCAGCCAGGTCAGGGACCTCCACCAAGTCCTCCTCCTCCTCCCCCTCAGAGGTGGACTGCGCAGCTGGTTGCCGCTCCTGCTGGTCCAAGGCTGCCGCTCCCTGTTCCAGCAAAGCATCGAGGGCCCTGTTCAGCAGAGAAACCAGGGGCACCCACTCGCAGACCATAGCATGGTCCCTGCTCACCATGTTTGTGGCCTGCAGGAAGGGAGCCAGCACAAAGCACACCTGCTGCATGTGCCTCCAGTCATCATCGGGGACGATGGACGGGATGTTGCTGGTCTTGTCCCTTCTCTGAGCTGCGGAAACAGTGGCCAGGGCAAGGTACTGTTTGACAGCGTGCCTCTGTTCAACCAGACGCTCCAACATCGCCAGGGTGGAGTTCCAGCGAGTCGGAACGTCAAGGATCAGCCGATGGCGTGGCAGATCCAGCTCCTTTTGCACGTCTTCCAGGCTCGCACAGGCTGCAGCCGAGCGCCGGAAGTGACGCACAACATTCCTTGCCGTTTCCAGCAGTTCGCCCATCCCCTGGTAGGTGCGCAGGAACTTCTGCACCACCAGGTTCAGCACGTGGGCAAGACAGGGGATGTGGGTCAGGTTTCCCCTGTCTATTGCGGCAACCAGATTGGCCCCATTGTCGGCCACCACCTCTCCGACTCTGAGGCCTCTGGGGGTCAGCCAAATCCTCTCCTGCTCCTGGAGTTTGGCCAACACATGGGTTGCCGTCAGCTTGGTCTTCCCAAGGCTGACCAAGTGCAGCAGCGCTTGGCAGTGGCGGGCCTTCACGCTGCTGCTGAGGCGGGGGGTTTGGCCAGGTGTGCCGGAGGATGGCAGAGGATCGGAGGAACCTGCTGCAGTTCCCCTGACCCTGCGGGGTGGCACCACCCACTGTGTTGCTGCTGCTGCTGTGCCCGCTGCTGCTCTCCCATCCTCACCCCCTTCCACCAAGCTGACCCAGTGGACAGTGAAGGACAGGTAGCGGCCTGTCCCGAAGCGGCTGCTCCAGGAGTCCATGGTGACGTGGACCCTTTCACCAACCGCGTGCTCCAGCCCTCGCTCCACATTGGCCATCACAAAGCGGTGCAGTGCAGGAATGGCCTTGCGGGCAAAGAAGTGTCTGCTGGGGAGCTGCCAGTCTGGGGCTGCGCAAGCAAGCAGCGCACGAATGTCGCTCCCCTCCTGCACGAGCGTGTACGGCAGGAGTTGGGAGCACATGGCCCGTGCCAGCAAGCCGTTCAGCTGCCGCACGCGACGGCTGCTGGGAGGCAGAGCCCTAACCACCCCCTGGAAGGACTCGCTCAAAAGGCTCTGGCGTGGCCTTTTGCTGACACGGGAATCAGCAGACACAGCAGAGGAGGCCACTGAGGACTGGCTGCCAGAACAGGCCTCAGTGTCGGCGGCAGGAGTTGCAGAGGGGGGAGGAGCAGTGCGTTTCCGCACTCCTGCTGGTGCTGCTGGAGGAGCAGGACGGCGGGTGGCTGCTGTTGCTGCTGCTGCTGCTGAAGGCTGTGCAGTGATGGGTGTGGTGCCACTGCCAGCAGCAGATGCCTTCAGCCTCTGGAACTCCTCATGCTGGTGGAAATGTTTAGCCGCAAGGTGGTTGATGAGCGAGCTGGTGCTGAACTTTAAGGGGTCTGCACCTCTGCTCAACTTCCGCTGACAGTGGTTGCAAGTGGCGTACTTGCTGTACACAGTGGGCATGGTGAAAAACCGCCAGATTGGTGACAGAAACTTCCCCCTACGGCATGGAAGCGCTGCTGCCTGTCTCCCTGTGGTGGTTGGGGGGGGGGCTTGGGTGCGGCTGGTGGTGGTACTGGCTGCTGCTGCTGCTGCTGCTGAGCCTGAGACACCAGCAGGCTGTGGGACGCTGCCAATGCTTGCAATGATGCGCCTCCTTGCAAGGCCCACAAGCGCATCCTCCTCCTCCTCCTCAGAGCTGCTGAGGACGACATCCCCTGGAGGTGGTGGCACCCAGTCTCTGTCTGTCACCGGGTCATCATCATCATGCCCCTCCTGAAACATGTCCTGCTGGGATGATGACCCCCCAAACTCCTCTCCTGATGCATGGATGGGACGCTTGACTGTCGCCACAGTCTTGCTGTCCAATCCCTCCTCCCCCAAAGTGCCCATCAGCATCTCCTCCTCAAAATCGCCAACAACAGCAGACAATACCCTGATGGTGCCTGGGGTAAAAAGACTGCTGAGTGACAGGTCGGCGACTAATGGTGAACTGGCCTCCTCCCCAGGCCCTGCTGGGCGGCTGCTGCGAACAGGGGTGGTGGTGGTGGTGGTGAGGGTGGAGGCCTCGGATGCAGAGCTGATGGCGGGCTGCTCATCCTCCGTCATGAGTTGCACCACAGTGTCTGCATCCTTTTCCTCAATGGGACGTTTCCGACCCGGCTGGAGGAAAATGGGAGCAGGTGCTACACGCTGCTGCTGCTGTGTCTCTGCAGCGTGAGTTGCAGATGCTCCTGCTGGGCGGCGCCCAAGGCGTCCACGGCCAGTGGCTATGGGAGGAATGTTAGCCACTGACGCTGCTGCTGCTGCGGAACTGTGCATGGTGGCGCGCCCGCGGCCGCGGCGTGCCACAATGCTGCTCCCTCTCCTCCTGATTCCCTTGCTGCCCTTCCCCTTGCCCAAACCGCGCTGGCTGCCACTTCCAGACATCTTCAATGTTTTGGGCGTATAGACAAAAGTTTTTTAAAAGGGCGGGTGAAAAGTGGGGTACTTTAATGGAGTGGGTTGGTTGGTGAGGTGACTGAGTGAGTGTCCCCTAGTACAGTAAGTAAGTAGTAACAGTCAGGAAGTACAACTAGCAGTTACAATAATCAGTAGTAATCACAAGTAAATTTAGTGTGTGTACACTCAGACAGTGAGTGCACGCACGCAGGAGCTAGTAGCCTATGAACACAGTGACTGAGTGTCCTAGACTCCTAGTACAGTAAGAGTAAGTAGTAACAGTAAGTAGAACTAACTAATTACAATAATCAATCAGCGATCAGAAGGAAATGGAGTGTGGGTGTGTGTACACTCAGACAGTGAGTGCACGCACGCAGGAGCTAGTAGCCTATGAACACAGTGACTGAGTGTCCTAGACTCCTAGTACAGTAAGAGTAAGTAGTAACAGTAAGTACAACTAACTAATTACGATAATCAATCAGCGATCAGAAGGAAATAGAGTGTGTGTTGTGTGTGTACACTCAGACAGTGAGTGCACGCACGCAGGAGCTAGTAGCCTATGAACACAGTGACTGAGTGTCCTAGACTCCTAGTACAGTAAGAGTAAGTAGTAACAGTAAGTAGAACTAACTAATTACAATAATCAATCAGCGATCAGAAGGAAATGGAGTGTGGGTGTGTGTACACTCAGACAGTGAGTGCACGCACGCAGGAGCTAGTAGCCTATGAACACAGTGACTGAGTGTCCTAGACTCCTAGTACAGTAAGAGTAAGTAGTAACAGTAAGTAGAACTAACTAATTACAATAATCAATCAGCGATCAGAAGGAAATAGAGTGTGGGTGGTGTGTGTACACTCAGACAGTGAGTGACCGCACGCAGGAGCTAGTAGCCTATGGACAGTGACTGAGTGTCCTAGACTCCTAGTACAGTAAGAGTAAGTAGTAACAGTAAGTACAACTAACTAATTACGATAATCAATCAGCGATCAGAAGGAAATGGAGTGTGGGTGTGTGTACACTCAGACAGTGAGTGCACGCACGCAGGAGCTAGTAGCCTATGAACACAGTGACTGAGTGTCCTAGACTCCTAGTACAGTAAGAGTAAGTAGTAACAGTAAGTAGAACTAACTAATTACAATAATCAATCAGCGATCAGAAGGAAATGGAGTGTGGGTGTGTGTACACTCAGACAGTGAGTGCACGCACGCAGGAGCTAGTAGCCTATGAACACAGTGACTGAGTGTCCTAGACTCCTAGTACAGTAAGAGTAAGTAGTAACAGTAAGTAGAACTAACTAATTACAATAATCAATCAGCGATCAGAAGGAAATGGAGTGTGGGTGTGTGTACACTCAGACAGTGAGTGCACGCACGCAGGAGCTAGAAGCCTATGAACACAGTGACTGAGTGTCCTAGACTCCTAGTACAGTAAGAGTAAGTAGTAACAGTAAGTAGAACTAACTAATTACAATAATCAATCAGCGATCAGAAGGAAATAGAGTGTGGGTGGTGTGTGTACACTCAGACAGTGAGTGCACGCACGCAGGAGCTAGTAGCCTATGGACAGTGACTGAGTGTCCTAGACTCCTAGTACAGTAAGAGTAAGTAGTAACAGTAAGTACAACTAACTAATTACGATAATCAATCAGCGATCAGAAGGAAATGGAGTGTGGGTGTGTGTACACTCAGACAGTGAGTGCACGCACGCAGGAGCTAGTAGCCTATGGACAGTGACTGAGTGTCCTAGACTCCTAGTACAGTAAGAGTAAGTAGTAACAGTAAGTACAACTAACTAATTACGATAATCAATCAGCGATCAGAAGGAAATAGAGTGTGTGTTGTGTGAGTACACTCAGACAGTGAGTGCAGTGCGCACACGCAGGAGCTAGTAGCCTATATGAACAGTGACAGTGAGTGTCCCTACGGGTACAGTAAGAGTAAGTAGTAAGTAAGTACAACTAACTAACAATAATCTATCAGTAATCAGAAGGAAATAGAGTGTGTGTACACACAGACAGTGAGTGAGTGCACACACGCAGGAGCTAGCTAGTAGCCTATAAACAGTGACAGTCAGTGAGTGTCCTACTCCTAGTACAGTATAACTACAATACTATTAGTAAAGGACAGCAGAAATACTGGTATAGATGAGAGAAATAAACAGAGGACAGCTGCCCACAGAGGCAAGGCCCCCCTGAGGCCTAAACCTGTAAGCTTGCAGCAGCTGCCTGTCTCTAATGTAACACACAAGCTACTAACTAAAATACAATGTCTATCTAACTAACAACAATATAGGTGTATATGGCAGGTGTAGGTGAGCAAAAACGCTAGGTAAATGATCACAATAGAGCACTTGCTAAGCCAAAGCACAAAGGAGCAACTCTCTCTCTGTACAAGTCTCAGGCAAGCATGGAGAAACGGAACATGGCGGCCGCTATTTATAGGGTAGGGGCTGGCCAGGGTCCCCCTCTGTGATTGGCTGCCGTCAGAGGGCCTGGGAGCCCTCTGATTGGCTCTAAGGACATCAATCTGGGCTATGACGCTATTCGAGCTCGGTACCGAGCTCGAATAGCGCCGGGTTGCTCGAATAGCTCGAATAGTGAATGGGCTATTCGAGTGTACTCGGATAGCCCATTCGAATAGCTCCAGCTATTCGGAGCTCGAATACCGAGCTCGAATAGCTGAAAAAGAGCTCGAATATTCGAGCTACTCGAATATTCGAGCTCTGCTGAGCACCACTAATGGCAACTACAGTGTCATGGGTGCAAGAAGGGGATGGGGAACAGCTTGTTACTGATTACCACTATTCAAAGTATCTATAGAAGTGATTATTATGAGCACAGGACCAATAGAGAGGTAATACTGTAGTTGAGGGAGGGCCCTTAGGGGCCCCTTTGGCCCAAGGGCCCCGATGCGGTCGCAACCTCTGCAGTCGCAACCTCTGCAAAGTAGGACATTACTTTATATTGAAGGAGGGGACTCTATGCAAAGTCTTGCTGGGCAGCAGTGTCTCTGAATTACAATGCTGCTAAGATCATGCACATTTGGCCCTGTCCATAATACATCATGACCACGCCCACCTTCTGGTGCATGGTCACGCCCCTTTTTTCACCGCAATCATGGGATGTGTGGGCCCCAGGTTGAAATTTCTTTAGTGGGCCCCCGTGTCCCAGTCCGACCCTGCCCGGGGGGACACGTAATGTATAGCTTATGCTGGGCACCCGGGGGGACACGTAATGTATAGCTTATGCTGGGCACCCGGGGGGACACGTAATGTATAGCTTATGCTTGCCACCCGGGGGGACACGTAATGTATAGCTTATGCTGGGCACCCGGGGGGACACGTAATGTATAGCTTATGCTGGGCACCCGGGGGGACACGTAATGTATAGCTTATGCTTGCCACCCGGGGGACACATAATGTATAGCTTATGCTTGCCACCCGGGGGGACACGTAATAGTTATTTTGGTAGAAAAAAGACATACGTCCATCGAGTTCAACCAGTACAAAGTACAACTCCAGCCCGTCCCCCACATACCCCTGTTGATCCAGAGGAAGGCGAAAAAACCCTTACAAGGCATGGTCCAATTAGCCCCAAAAGTGAAAAATTCCTTTCAGACTCCAGATGGCAATCAGATAAAATCCCTGGATCAACCTCATTAGGCATTACCTAGTAATTGTAGCCATAGATGTCTTTCAACGCAAGGAAAGCGTATAGCTTATGCTGGGCACCCGGGGGGACACGTAATGTATAGCTTATGCTGGGCACCCGGGGGGACACGTAATGTATAGCTTATGCTGGGCACCTGGGGGGACACGTAATGTATATCTTATGCTGGGCACCTGGGGGGACACGTAATGTATAGCTTATGCTGGGCACCCGGGGGGACACGTAATGTATAGCTTATGCTGGGCACCCGGGGGGACACGTAATGTATACCTTATGCTTGCCACCCGGGGGGACACGTAATGTATAGCTTATGCTGGGCACCCGGGGGGACACGTAATGTATAGCTTATGCTGGGCACCCGGGGGGACATGTAATGTATAGCTTATGCTGGGCACCCGGGGGGACACGTAATGTATAGCTTATGCTGGGCACCCGGGGGGACACGTAATGTATAGCTTATGCTGGGCACCCGGGGGGGGGGACATAATGTATAGCTTATGCTGGGCACCCGGGGGGACATGTAATGTATAGCTTATGCTGGGCACCCGGGGACACACGTAATGTATAGCTTATGCTGGGCACCCGAGGGGACACGTAATGTATAGCTTATGCTGGGCACCCGGGGGGGACATAATGTATAGCTTATGCTGGGCACCCGGGGGGACATGTAATGTATAGCTTATGCTGGGCACCCGGGGGGACACGTAATGTATAGCTTATGCTGGGCACCTGGGGGGACACATAATGTATATCTTATGCTGGGCACCCGGGGGATATTAGAAATGAGGGGAGACAACACCGGGGATTCGTTGCTCGTCCTGATATCGTACACTGTTGCCGCAACCCACCCGATCAAGCAAGTCAGCCCTACGTCTTGCAGCATGTGCAATCTGGGCAGCAGTGTCTCTGAATTACAATGCTGCTAAGATCATGCACATTTGGCCCTGTCCATAATACATCATGACCACGCCCACCTTCTGGTGCATGGTCACGCCCCTTTTTTCACCGCAATTATGGGATGTGTGGGCCCCAGGTTGAAATTTCTTTAGTGGGCCCCCGTGTCCCAGTCCGACCCTGCCCGGGGGGACACGTAATGTATAGCTTATGCTGGGCACCTGGGGGGACACGTAATGTATAGCTTATGCTGGGCACCCGGGGGGACACGTAATGTATAGCTTATGCTTGCCACCCGGGGGGACACGTAATAGTTATTTTGGTAGAAAAAAGACATACGTCCATCGAGTTCAACCAGTACAAAGTACAACTCCAGCCCGTCCCCCACATACCCCTGTTGATCCAGAGGAAGGCGAAAAAACCCTTACAAGGCATGGTCCAATTAGCCCCAAAAGTGAAAAATTCCTTTCAGACTCCAGATGGCAAACAGATAAAATCCCTGGATCAACATCATTAGGCATTACCTAGTAATTGTAGCCATAGATGTCTTTCAACGCAAGGAAAGCGTATAGCTTATGCTGGGCACCCGGGGGGGACACGTAATGTATAGCTTATGCTGGGCACCCGGGGGGACACGTAATGTATACCTTATGCTTGCCACCCGGGGGGACACGTAATGTATAGCTTATGCTGGGCACCTGGGGGGACACGTAATGTATATCTTATGCTGGGCACCTGGGGGGACACGTAATGTATAGCTTATGCTGGGCACCCGGGGGGACACGTAATGTATAGCTTATGCTGGGCACCCGGGGGGACACGTAATGTATACCTTATGCTTGCCACCCGGGGGGACACATAATGTATAGCTTATGCTGGGCACCCGGGGGGACACGTAATGTATAGCTTATGCTGGGCACCCGGGGGGACATGTAATGTATAGCTTATGCTGGGCACCCGGGGGGGGGCACGTAATGTATAGCTTATGCTGGGCACCCGGGGACACACGTAATGTATAGCTTATGCTGGGCACCCGGGGGGACACGTAATGTATAGCTTATGCTGGGCACCCGGGGGGACACGTAATGTATAGCTTATGCTGGGCACCCGGGGGGGGGGGACATAATGTATAGCTTATGCTGGGCACCCGGGGGGACATGTAATGTATAGCTTATGCTGGGCACCCGGTGGGACACGTAATGTATAGCTTATGCTGGGCACCTGGGGGGACACGTAATGTATATCTTATGCTGGGCACCCGGGGGGATATTAGAAATGAGGGGAGCCAACACCGGGGATTCGTTGCTCGTCCTGATATCGCACACTGTTGCCGCAACCCACCCGATCAAGCAAGTCAGCCCTACGTCTTGCAGCATGTGCAATCGTCTAATGCAACCAAATGTGGTCCTAAATTGGTCGCATTGTCGGTCGGGCAAGCACTTGATGGCACCAATTTTTATCCAATTTGATTATTAACCACTTTACAACTGAGGGGCTTTACCCCTTGAGCACCAGAGCAATTTTCACCTTTCAGCGCTCCTTCCATTCATTCATCTATAATTCATTCATTCTATAATTATCGTTACTTGTCGCAATGAAATGAACTATATCTTGTTTTTTTCGCCACCAATTAGGCTTTCTTTAGGTGGGACATTATGCCAAGAATGATTTTATTCTAAATGTGTTTTAATGGGAAAATAGGAAAAAATGTGGGGAAAAAAATCATTATTTTTCAGTTTTTGGCCATTATAGGTTTTAAATAATGCATGCTACTGTAATTAAAACCCATGACATGTATTTGCCCTTTTGTCCCGGTTATAAAACCGTTTAAACTATGTCCCTATCACAATGTTTAAATCTATTAACCCTTTGCACACTCACATGCAAATGTTCAAACAAATGCATTCACAGATTCACTCATCCAGGCACAACTGTTATCCCTACAGCTAAATTAAAAGCCGGGGTTTTAGTTCACAGAAGAATGCATTCTTATGCTTAGTCACCTATACTGCGCAGAAGTACCCAGGTAAACATAGGTGTCCTAACTCTGGCCCTGTAACATGCATAGTGCAGACATGCAAACACATTCATTGCATCAAACCTATCAATGGATTAGGAGCACACATCCTAACTTCCTCTCCTGGGAAAGACGGTGCATCTTACCAATCGCACAAGGGAGCGAACGTTATGTGTCCATGTGCACCATGCGCATACACCAGCATAAGCTGTGTGCATGCTGACAAACACAGACACATGTGTTTCTATCACAATGTTTGGCGCCAATATTTTATTTGGAAATAAAGGTGCATGTTTTTCAGTTTTGCGTCCATCCCTAATTACAAGCCCATAGTTTATAAAGTAACAGTGTTATACCCTCTTGACATAAATATTTTAAAAGTTCAGTCCCTAAGGTAACTATTTATGTATTTTTTTTTATTGTCATTTTTTTTCTATTACAAAAATAAAATAAAATGGGGCGTGTGGGGTAATGAGTTAATTTTTAGTGTAAAACTAATGTATTTGTATATGAAAAATGCTTTAGGGTGTAGTTTTACTATTTGGCCACAAGATGGCCACAGTAACTTTTTGTTTATGCGACCCGCAAGCGTAGGAAGTACACTTGCAGGAAGTGTTATGAAGCTGGGAAACTTTTTTTTTCCACAATAATCGCGCTGCTTCTCATAGAAGCAGCCGATTATTGTGGGGGGCTTAGATCAACGAACGGGAACAGTTTTTCCTGTTCGTTGATCTCCGGGCGAGCAGGCGGCAGCGTGCACGAGAGCGGGAGTGCGCACACGAGCGAGCGAGAGTGCGGGCAGTGGTGGGAGGTGCGGATATTTCCGTCCCTGGGGGTGAAAGGATGGAAAAAGGGACGGAGATATCCGTACCACTGGGGGTGAAGTGGTTATAATTGAATTGGATGATTGATCGACCGCCAAGTCGACTGATGTATGGCTACATTGTGGCTGATCCCACTGGAGCCATGTGCATTTTACACCATCACACCCGCTGCCGGCAGCATTACCCAGTGACTGCGCTTCTGCTACACGTACTGAAATACTGAAAAATCACAACATTAAAAAAGGTAAGAAATCCCTATAAAATCCCTTTGTGATTATAATGGTTGTTTGGAGATTTGTTCTGTGAGACAAGCCAGTGTGTCCATTATTTATATACAGTGCTGCCCATAATTATTCATACCCCTGGCAAATTTGGACTTAAAAGATACTTTTATTCAATAAGCAAGTAATTTATATATAGGGATGAGGCCGGGCTCACACTGGACATTACAATGACCCGCTGACAAGTGACAACTGATTTGGGAAGTGCTGGGGGTGGAGTTTTAATATTCTTGTCACGTCTGATTTCCATAGAAAGCACTAATGAGAACAGATGTTAGCCATTTTTGTTGTGGGCATATATAGTGTATGGGGGGACCAGAAATGTTGTGGAAGACAATGGATGCGGTGAATATAGACACATCTGAATGGATCTTATAGACAACACAGAACCTGCAGACATGGCCATTCATTCACTTGTCTACAGCCTGGAAATGCCCTTATTTGTGTCATATACACAGAGCCAGGTGTACTGGGGGCTGCAGTATGGATGTACCCCCAAACCAGCCACACACCCCCATAATCCCTCCCCCAGTCACTGCAATGGGTGTCACATATACACAGAGCCAGGTGTACTGGGGGCTGCAGTATGGATGTACCCCCAAACCAGCCACACCCCCATAATCCCTCCCCAGTTACTGCAATGGGTGTCACATATACACAGAGGCAGGTGTACTGGGGGCTGCAGTATGGATGTACCCCCAAACCAGCCACAATCCCCCCATAATCCCTCCCCAGTCACTGCAATGGGTATCACATATACACAGAGCAAGATGTACTGGGGGCTGCAGTATGGATGTACCCCCAAACCAGCCACAATCCCCCCATAATCCCTCCCCAGTCACTGCAATGGATGTCACATATACACAGAGCCAGATGTACTGGGGGCTGCAGTATGGATGTACCCCCAAACCAGCCACAATCCCCCATAATCCCTCCCCCAGTCACTGCAATGGATGTCACATATACACAAAGGCAGGTGTACTGGGGGCTGCAGTATGGATGTACCCCCAAACCAGCCACACCCCCATAATCCCTCCCCAGTTACTGCAATGGGTGTCGCATATACACAGAGGCAGGTGTACTGGGGGCTGCAGTATGGATGTAACCCCAAACCAGCCACAATCCCCCACTCACTGCAATGGGTGTCACATATACACAGAGCCAGGTGTACTGGGGGCTGCAGTATGGATGTACCCCCAAACCAGCCACAATCCCCCATAATCCCTCCCCAGTCACTGCAATGGATGTCACATATACACAGAGCCAGGTGTACTGGGGGCTGCAGTATGGATGTACCCCTAAACCAGCCACAATCCCCCCATAATCCCTCCCCCCTCAGTCACTGCAATGGGTGTCACATATACACAGAGTCAGGTGTACTGGGGGCTGCAGTATGGATGTACCCCCAAACCAGCCACAACCCCCCATAATCCCTCCCCAGTCACTGCAATGGGTGTCACACATACACAGAGCCAGGTGTACTGGGGGCTGCAGTATGGATGTACCCCCAAACCAGCCACAATCCCCTATAATCCCTCCCCCAGTCACTGCAATGGATTTCACATATACACAGAGCCAGGTGTACTGGGGGCTGCAGTATGGATGTACCCCCAAACCAGCCACAATCCCCCCATAATCCCTCCCCAGTCACTGCAATGGATGTCACATATACACAGAGCCAGGTGTACTGGGGGCTGCAGTATGGATGTACCCCCAAACCAGCCACAATCCCCCATGATCCCTCCCCAGTCACTGCAATGGATGTCACATATACACAGAGCCAGGTGTACTGGGGGCTGCAGTATGGATGTACCCCTAAACCAGCCACAATCCCCCCATAATCCCTCCCCCCCCAGTCACTGCAATGGATGTCACATATACACAGAGGCAGGTGTACTGGGGGCTGCAGTATGGATGTACCCCCAAACCTGCCACAATCCCCCATAATCCCTCCCCCAGTCACTGCAATGGGTGTCACATATACACAGAGCCAGGTGTACTGGGGGCCGCAGTATGGATGTACCCCCAGACCAGCCACAATCCCCCATAATCCCTCCCCCAGTCACTGCAATGGGTGTCACATATACACAGAGCCAGGTGTACTGGGGGCTGCAGTATGGATGTACCCCCAAACCAGCCACAATCCCCCTTAATCCCTCCCCCAGTCACTGCAATGGGTATCACATATACACAGAGCCAGGTGTACTGGGGGCTGCAGTATGGCTGTACCCCCAAACCAGCCACAACCCCCCATAATCCCTCCCCAGTCACTGCAATGGGTGTCACATATACACAGAGCCAGGTGTACTGGGGGCTGCAGTATGGATGTACCCCCAAACCAGCCACAATCCCCCCATAATCCCTCCCCAGTCACTGCAATGGGTGTCACATATACACAGAGCCAGGTGTACTGGGGGATGCAGTATGGATGTACCCCCAAACCAGCCACAATCCCCCATAATCCCTCCCCAGTAACTGCAATGGATGTTACATATACACAGAGCCAGGTGTACTGGGGGCTGCAGTATGGATGTACCCCCAAACCAGCCACAATCCCCCCATAATCCCTCCCCAGTCACTGCAATGGATGTCACATATACACAGAGCCAGGTGTACTGGGGGCTGCAGTATGGATGTACCCCCAAACCAGCCACAATCCCCCATAATCCCTCCCCAGTCACTGCAATGGATGTTACATATACACTGAGCAAGGTGTACTGGGGGCTGCAGTATGGATGTACCCCCAAACCAGCCACAATCCCCCCATAATCCCTCCCACAGTCACTGCAATGGATGTCACATATATACAGAGCCAGGTGTACTGGGGGCTGCAGTATGGATGTACCTCCAAACCAGCCACAATCCCCCCATAATCCCTCCCCAGTCACTGCAATGGATGTCACATATACTCAGAGCCAGGTGTACTGGGGGCTGCAGTATGGATGTACCCCCAAACCAGCCACACCATTCCCCATAATCCCTCCCCAGTCACTGCAAAGAATGTCACATATACACAGAGCCAGGTGTACTGGGGGCTGCAGTATGGATGTACCCCCAAACCAGCCACACTCCCCCATAATCCCTCCCCAGTCACTGCAATGGATGTCACATATACAAAGAGCTATGTACTCGAGTCCTTAGGGACTCGTGAGCCCACCACTGTTCATCTATTGAATTTACATTGTTGCCATTCTTACTTTCTTCGGCAGAGACCTCAAATCTGGTACAGTCAGTCACTGGGAGACTGGGGTTTAAATTCTGAAAAGGGGGCGGCCACAAAAAGCCAATCTGTTTAATTTCAATGGGAAAATGCAACTTTTTGATGCCAAGGACCCCAAAGCTCATAAACTTGGTCATTGATTGACTGTTTGTCAAGGTTAGAAATGGTGAGCGGAGCCCAAAACAACTAACTTTTTACATGGGAAAATATAAACTGCAGCCATTCGCACGCTGTTAAAGTGGATCCAAATTAAAAATACAAGATTTCAGAAATAAAATCTATTTTCTAAATTATAATAATAAATAGCAGCCTTTTTTCAGCTGCACGATGACAAATATAAAATATTTTACATTTATTGGAGGAACCCCTCCCTTCCTTTCAAATTGCCGGGATTTTTCCGGCAAACTGGTGGAGTAGGTGGTGTCCGGCAATGGAGGAATTGCTAATGGCTGCCACCTGTATAACCCTAGCTATGAAAAGAGCAGGGTGAAAAGCATGCACTGAAATGCTCATAGGTTTGAAGGAGTGTTTATTTATCCTTGTATGTGTCAGAGTAATGCAACTAAATATTTTTAATTAAAAAAAATGTTTGGTTTGGGTCCGCTTTAATAGCAGGGTTCTAAAACTTGACACAGTTGGTCACTGGGTGACTGGAATTATTATTCAGCAAAGTGGGTGGAGCCTATAATAGCTAATCAAAATCCACCTTTTGATTTTCAAGAGGAATATTTAAATTGCTGCCATTTTACACTGTTAACCTCCCTGCCGTTATAAAAAATTGCTGCGCACGGCAGGGAGGGTGTTTTTTGGCATTTTTTTTTCTTTGCATGTAGCTAGCCTAGCGCTAGCTACATGCTTCCCCCCTCCCTGCGGCGTCCCCCCGAATGCGCCGATCGCCGCCGGCGCATATGCCCATCCGGAAATCCCGTTTTGAACGGCATTTCCAGGAGGGCTTCCCCCGTCGCCATGGCGACGGGCGCGATGACGTCACCGACGTCATCGAATGTCATGACGTCAGAGGGAGTCCCGAACCGCCCCTCAAAGCTGCCTGGCACTGATTGGCCAGGCAGCGCACGGGTCTCGGGGGGGGGGGGGGCACCCTCTGATGCGGCGGGTTGCGGCGAATCGGCGCAGAGCGGCGGCGATCGTAAGTTACACGCAGCTAGCAAAGTGCTAGCTGCGTGTAACAAAAAAAAAATTATGCAAATCGGCCCAGCAGGGCCTGAGGAATCCTCCGCGGCAGGTTACCCCGAGCTGAGCTCGGGATAACCGGCAGGGAGGTTAATAGCACATGCCTCAAACCTGCTAAAGTTGATCTTTGGGTGACTGGGGTTTAAATTCTGGAGAGGGGCGTGTCAGGAACCGGCCCCGCGGCACGCCTGCATATACGGTTCCCGACTGCGGGTTTGACCAGATCAAGCGGGGAGCAGCCTTATTCAAGCTAAAAACACGGCTGGGACCCCTCAAACACTTCTCACTGCCACCACTAGCTATTGCTAGACACGTCCACTCTGCTGTCGAGTGCTCAGCGCGCAATTCGCGTTTTCAGATTCCGGTCAGCTTTGCGCTTTAGGCCGAATATGGGAACGCCACACACACACACACGCACAATTGCAATCTTACACTGTAGTGAAGCAAAACCACTAACAGTCGTTCCGAACGATACTGTTAGCCACTTTGCTGTCGAGCTACTCGCACTGGCGTTTTCATACGTTGGGTCAGCTGCACGCTTTAGGCCAACGTATGAAAAACACCCCACACACAATGCAATTACAATCTTTTACGGTAGTGTGCTCAGTCATACAATCAGGCATGGACTTATACACAGTTACACTTCAGTCTCTTCTAGGCTATGAGTGTTAGTTTAGTACAGCAGAAGTCAAACTTATTAAATAACGATTTAATATTTTAGAAAAAAGTGGAACAATGCAGAAAGTAATATATACAAAAGATTTACAAAAAACAAAGTAAAAAGTTACAAAATAAAAGTTACAACTATACACACAAGGATATTTGCATAAAAATAAAACAGGGATCAAAATGTTACCAACTTGAAGGTCTAAACGTTGTTTGCGGGAGAACGTGGTTCCGGCCAGTAGCTGGGGAAGTTCTAGCGTTGTTGCTATCTCCTGGAACTACGAGTTGTGACTATCCTAGCTGCTGTTTTATAGCCTGATTTGGGGCCTCGGGCAATGGATGTTCCATCCCACAATCTAATGCAATTTCCCCAAAGTGTGACATCACCGTCTGTCGAGCCCCCTGTCACATCTGGGCTAGCTGTGACATGCAAATGTCAGAGCTTTCAAGATTCCATACCTCTAATTTCCACAGGTAAAAATTGTATCTTGAGAACAACAAGTATCCTGTTTACACGTACATACTTCAAAGCAATTCCACTTCCAGCCCACTATTCAGACTAAGAGGTAGCTGACCACCTGTTTAGGCTGTAACCTGGTCGGGTAATTGTCTAAGTAAGTGTTTCCTTGCTAGTGGCTAGGTAGACCGTTCCTAATTAACTGTCCAGGTTCCTTTGCCTATTGAATGTAACTGGTCTATTCAATGAAGACAATGGCAGTTCCCTTGCTCTGCCCTGAATGCAAATCTAATTTACATCTACATACAGACTCAAATTAGCCGTTTCCTGGAGCCAGATGACAGCTTCAAAAGCCAGAATAGCTTTTAGCAGACATAAATATCTGAGGTAGTACCCAGTAGACAGAAAAATGAAAGAAATATGTTCCTGTATTATCCTTAACATCATCAGCACCCCAATATATCACCACACCTCCGCCATCAAATTGGCGCCGGGCAGATGACCTTCCCAGATCATCCTGCCAGTGCTTACAACGTGGGTTCTGCTTGACGGGACAGCCCATTAGCATTCCCATGGTGGCTCCCCACCTGGCAGTTAGCTCCAAGCTACACGGCTGGGAAACTAGGCCAGGTTGCTGCACTGTGTCGTTGCTCCTAGCAACCAGACGTAACCAACCAGGGGGATGGTGGTCCGTGACGACCGTAAACTCTTGACCATAGAGACAGTGCTGCAGCTGGGGGAGGGTTCCGACCGTCACTACACGCACTTTCTCTATAGTGGCAGGAGCTATCTCTCGGTCCCTTTGTGGAACGATTATCTGCCGGTCTGCCTCCTCCACCTCGGACAGCTCCGAGGGAATAACTTCCCAGAACCCTCTCAGCCCACCCCTCCCAGCTGGTTACCCACTGACCAGACCCCTGAGCTCTTCCAGGCGGCTGTGAAATCGAACAGCCTCAAAGAGCTCAGTGCTGCCTGTCACACACGCCAGGAAGGCTGCAGACGGAGAGACCAGGGCCAGGTTCTGAAGTGGATGTGGCTGACCCAGCAACATTTGCCACTTAAAGCGGAATATAACCCTGCATTTCAACTTTGCTCTAAAACATTATTTACAGCATATTATATGCAAAAAACATTTTTTTTTTACTAGACCAGCATTGGAAGGGTTAAACACAGAGGTTTTAGGTTCCGTGGAGAGATATGCAGACGTTCAGATAGTTACATTCTATTTAGTTATATGTATATATTTAGAAATGTTACACACTCTTTGGCTGTCCTCCAACTCCTTCTCAGTGAGAGAGATGAGTCACATTCAACACTTAGATACATTTATGTAAACAAAATGTATCTCTCTCAAGTTCGGATGCGTCTGCAGAAATCTCAAGGAACTTTAAAGCCCTGTGTAACCCTTCCAATGCTGGTCTAGTAAAAAAAAAAATGCTGGTTGCATATAATATACTGTAAATAATGTTTTAGAGCAAAGTTGAAATGCAGGGTTATATTCCGCTTTAAGTGGACAGTCCCTCTACTGTAGACCCGCTAGCGCTGCAGGTTACCACTGCAGCTTAGGGAGCGCCCACATTACACATATCATAAATCCCATCACATTTGGTCTTAAAAACATCTGAAGGGGGAAGATCTGGCCTGGTGCCATCTGCCCCTTCAGTGGGCAGTCCACCTGCTGCAGCCCAGCGACCACTGCTGGTTACTCCTGCAGCCGACGGAGTGTCCACAGGACAAGCATCATTATGTTGCACATGCACCACACATATGACATCAGCATCATCAGCCCTACATATATTGTCATTTGGAACATCACCTAAAGCATCAACATTATCTGTATCATTAAACACATTGTTACTCAGCACTTCACAAGTAGCATCAACAGTTCCTGCATCGATCACCTCGATAGTCCGTGCATCATAAATGACATCATCAGTTTCTGCATTCTCGGTATCACCAGGTCCCACTCCAGGCCTAGGCACTGGAGACTCACTAGGGCTGGCTCCTAGTACACAGTCCGTAGCCCCTGGGGGCCCACCAGCACCCCCCACTTGCACAGTGTTATCAAACAGTACCTTGCAAGAGTCCTGAACTTCTGCTGGGGATGCAGGCTCCACGGGGGTTGGGTTAGGCTCATACCGGGCTACTAACCGTCCCAGGTCAGTACCCAGCAAAACGTTGGTGAGGATTTTATCAGTTACCCCAAGTTCTTCCAGTCCGCCTTGGCCCCCCAATCCAGGTGGACCAAGGCGGTGGGTATTGCTGGGGTGACACCCCCAACTCCTCTGACAGCAATCATTTTCCCAGGTATGTACTGCTCCGGGTTCACAAGCTGAGGATGTATGAGAGTCACTTCTGCTCCAGTGTCTCTCAGCCCAGTGGCAACTGTACCCCCAACCGTGACAAGCTGCAGATTCTCTGCATAGCCAGTGGCATTTTTGGTAGCACACAAAGCAGTTGGGACTTCACTAGGGTTTGAGGCCTCACTGGATTTGGGGCCTCCCTCTTCCTCTCTGGGCAAGTCATGCTGATATGACCCACCCTGTCACATACAAAGCATTTCCGGGTGTCACTGGTTGGTTGCTTGAATATAGGAGACAGCAGTGCTTGCCTCCTCTGGCTGATGAGTGAAACAGGTTTAGCAATCTGTTCTCCTCTCCAGCTGGATGTAGTAGTCCTCCGGGACTCGGGTGCTCTATGGGCCGTGTAGGAATTGGCCATTTCCACAGCCTCATCCACGGTCTTTGGTTCTCGATCCAGCACAAACAGCCGGTCAACAACAGGACAAGTGTGGAGGAACTGGTCTTTTATCATCAGCTCCTGCAGGGCATCCAAAGTTTCAACTGACAGTCCCTTTAGCCACTGCAGGAAGGCAGTGCGCAGGTTGCAAGCATGATCCAGGTAACTGTCAGTAGGACCTCGCTGCACTGTCCTGAAACGTTTGCGATACACCTCTGGCGCGAGGTGGTATTGCTCAATAATGGCTTTCTTAATTGCATTAAAGTCTGCTTCTTCCTCCTGGGGGAGACTTACAAACGCCTCCAGGACCTTGCCTCTCAGCCCTGGTGTGAGGTATCTTGCCCACTGCTCACGGGGCACCCCATACTGACGACAAGTCCTTTCGAACCCCTGTAGGAAAGTGTCTATGTCAGAGTCTTTGTCCATAGCGGGGAACTTATCCAGGGGGTTCCGTGGACTCGCTCACCTTCGCGTTCTGCAGGTCCAGCAGACCGGTTCTGCTGCTGAAGTTTAGCCAGCTCCAGCTGGTGTCGCCATTCAGCACTTTCCCTCTCGGCCTGGTGTCGCCGTTCAGCTTGTTCCCTCTCAGCCTGGAGTTGCTGGGCAGCTTGTTCCCTCTCAGCCTGGAGTTGCTGGGCAGCTTGTTCCCTCTCAGCCTGGAGTCGCTGTGCCGCTTGTTCCTTCTCCGCCTGTCGGTGCAGTAGGATCAGCTTTAGGCGCAGTTCAGGATCATGAATGAAATCAGAGAAAGGGGGGTGTATGGTGTGGCACGTCCCACAAAATTGCTATGTGAGCTGGAGGGTATACACAGGTAAATCCCCTTATGTAGTCCTGCTATATCCACTGTTTGTACCAGAATATGCCTTCAGACGTGTGCTCCGCACCATATAAAGGAAACTGACAATTGTATTTAGAAACAAGAAAAAGCAAAATGTCCGTGCACCTTCCGTCTTGCAAAATAATTTGTATTGGTAAAAATGGTGACAATTCACATTTGCAGTACAAACTTTTCTTGATATATTCAACGAATCATACGTGTGGAAAAAACGCTGGGTGTAGCTTACGTGTCCCTCGGCGTGAGGCAGGTTGTGCAGTTGGGAGGTGGGTGTCAGGCACTAGGTGGGAGAGCGACGGCCGTTTCGCGTCTGGATGACGCTTGGTCACGCTGCGTCATCCAGACGCGAAACGGCCGTCGCTCTCCCACCTAGTGCCTGACACCCACCTCCCAACTGCACAACCTGCCTCACCCTGAGGGACACGTAAGCTACACCCAGCGTTTTTTCCACAAGTATGATTGATTGAATATATCAAGAAAAGTTTGTACTGCAAATGTGAATTGTCACCATTTTTACCAATACAAATTGTTTTGCAAGACGGAAGGTGCACGAACATTTTGCTTTTTCTTCTTTCTAAATGCAGTTCAGGATCAGCCGAGTTCAGTAGCTGTAGGTCAGCTTCCAGAGATGTCATCTCCGTGTTCGGTGAATCATCCAGGACATTGTCTCCACTCGCATTCTGTGACGGGAGTGATTCCTCCTCTGGCGTATCGTGAGCTGCATCCGCTGGCGGTGGAGCACGGGCTTGCTCTGCCTCATCATACTCCAAAATAAAAAGAAAAAGAGAAAGGGAAAGCAAAATGCCAAGTGTGTACCTTTGTGAAAAAAGTATATAAATTCTGCACTGAGTAGACTTCTGTAGGCTAGTCGCTTCTAGCAAGCTTCCGGCCTTTAGTACTCAGAATAGCGAGGTAACTGCATACTAATGTACCAAACGTTCCCATCACTGCCAGCCAATTATGTCAGGAACCGGCCCTGCGGCACTCCTGCGTATACGGTTCCCGACTGTGGGTTTGACCAGATCAAGCGGGGAGCAGCCTTATTCAAGCTAAAAACAAGGCTGGGACCCCTCAAACACTTCTCACTGCCACCACTAGCTGTTGCTAGACACGTCCACTCTGCTGTCGAGTGCTCAGCGCGCAATCCGCGTTTTCGTATTCGGGACAGCTTTGCGCTTTAGGCCGAATACGGGCCGCATAAGGGAACGCCACGCACACACACGCACAATTGCAATCTTACACTGTAGTGAAGCAAAACCACTAACAGTCGTTCCGAACGATACTGTTAGCCACTCTGCTGTCAAGCTACTCGCACTGGCGTTTTCGTCAGATGCGCACTTTAGGCCAACGTATGACAAACGCCCCACACACAATGCAATTACAATCTTATACGGTAGTGTACTCAGTCATACAATCAGGCATGGACTTATACACAGTTACACTTCAGTCTCTTCTAGGCTATGAGTGTTAGTTTAGTACAGCAGAAGTCAAACTTATTAAATAACGATTTAATATTCCAGAAAAAAGTGGAACAATGCAGAAAGTAATATATACAAAAGATTTACAAAAAACAAAGTAAAAAGTTACTAAATAAAAGTTAAAACTATACACACAAGGATATTTGCATAAAAATAAAACGGGGATCAAAACGTTACCAACTTGAAGGTCTAAACGTTAATTGCGGGAGAACGTGGTTCCAGCCAGTAGCCGGGGAAGTTCTAGCGTTGTTGCTATCTCCTGGAACTACGAGTTGTGACTATCCTAGCTGCTGTTTTATAGCCCGGTTTGGGGCCTCGGGCAATGGATGTTTCTATCCCACAATCTAATGCAATTTCCCAAAAGTGTGACATCACCGTCTGCCGAGCCCCCTGTCACATCTGGGCTAGCTGTGACATGCAAATGTCAGAGCTTTCAAGATTCCATACCTCTAATTTCCACAGGTAAAAACTGTATCTTGAGAACAACAAGTATCCTGTTTACACGTACAGACTTCAATGCAATTCCACTTCCAGCCCACTATTCAGACTAAGAGGTAGCCGACCACCTGTGTAGGCTTCAACCTGGTCGGGTAATTGTCTAAGTAAGTGTTTCCTTGCTGGTGGCTAGGTAGACAGTTCCTAATTAACTGTCCAGGTTCCTTTGCCTATTGAATGTAACTGGCCTATTCAATGAAGACAATGGCAGTTCCCTTGCTCTGCCCTGAATGCAAATTTAATTTATATCTATATACAGACTCACATTAGCCGTTTCCTGGAGCCAGGTGACACCTTCAAAAGCTTTTAGCAGACATACATATCTGAGGTAGTACCCAGTAGACAGAAAAATGAAAGAAATATGTTCCTGTATTATCCTTAACATCATCAGCACCCCAATATATCACCACAGGGCGGATCCACAAACAGCCAATCTGATTTATGTAATTTCTATGGGAATAAACAAATTATTGATGCCAAAGACCACAAAGCTCACAAACCTGGTCATTGAGTGTTTGTATTTTAAGGTTATAAAAAGTGGGCGGAGCCAAAACCAGCCAAATATTTAACCAGGCAACACTGGGTCATCAGCTAGTGTTATCAAATAAAGGTAGCCATAAATCTAGCGTTGATGGGCAGATTCAACCAAGAGACAAATCTCTCTCTAATCGAATCTGATTATAGAGAGATCAGTTGCGTTCCCGTACACCACAGGCCGATTCCTGAACATTTTCATGTTCAAATCTATCAGGAATCAGCCATGTGACACCATATCCGGACCCCTAGTCGACCCTGTCCCCCTAATGTTTAATGTCTCCCCGGGTGCCCAGCGCAAGCTATACATTACCTGTCCCTGGCCACCGCTTGTACTCCGCTTGCTCCGAGCTTCCTCTGTTCTCCATATACGCACGCCACTTGGTTGTGGATGTCCCATATACACAGAACCAGGTGTACTGGGGGCTGCAGTATGGATGTACCCCCAAACCAGCCACAAACCCTCCATAATCGCTCCCCAGTCACTGCAATGGGTGTCACATATACACAGAGCCAGGTGTACTGAGGGCTGCAGTATGGATGTACCCCCAAACCAGCCACACTACCCCCATAATCCCTCCCCAGTCACTGCAATGGGTGTCACATATACACAGAGCCAGGTGTACTGGGGGCTGCAGTATGGATGTACCCCCAAACCAGCCACAATCCCTCCATAATCCCTCCTCCAGTCACTGCAATGGGTGTCCCATATACACAGAGCCAGGTGTACTGGGGGCCGCAGTATGGATGTACCCCCAAACCAGCCACAATCCCTCCATAATCCCTCCCCAGTCACTGCAATGGGTGTCACATATACACAGAGCCAGTTGTACTGGGGGCTGCAGTATGGATGTACCCCCAAACCAGCCACAATCCCCCCATAATCCCTCCCCAGTCATTGCAATGGATATCACAAATACACAGAGCCAGGTGTACTGGGGGCTGCAGTATGGATGTACCCCCAAACCAGCCACAATCCCCTCATAATCCTCCCCCAGTCACTGCAATGGGTGTCACATATACACAGAGCCAGGTGTACTGGGGGCTGCAGTATGGATGTACCCCCAAACCAGCCACAATCCCCCCAATACCTCCCCCAGTCACTGCAATGGGTGTCACATATACACAGAGCAAGGTGTACTGGGGCTGCAGTATGGATGTACCCCCAAACTAGCCATAGTCCCCCCATAGCCCCTCCCCCACCCAATGGGTGTCACATATAAACAAAGCCAGGTGTACTGGGGGCTGCAGTATGGATGTACCCCCACAACAGCCACACACACCCCACAATCCCTCCCCCAGTTACTGCAATTGGTGTCACATATACACAGAGCCAGGTGTACTGGGGATGCAGTATGGATGTACCCACAAACTAGCCACAATCTCCCCATAATCCCTCCCCAGTCACTGCAATGGATTTCACATATACACAGAGCCAGGTGTACTGGGGGCTGCAGTATGGATGTACCCCCAAACCAGCCACAATCCCCCATAATCCCTCCCCCAGTGACTGCAATGGGTGTCACATATACACAGAGCCAGGTGTTCCTGGGGCTGCAGTATGGATGTACCCCCAAACCAGCCACAATCCTCCCATAATCCCCCCCCAGTCACTGCAATGGGTGTCACATATACACAGAGCCAGGTGTACTGGGGGCTGCAGTATGGATGTACCCACAAACTAGCCACAATCTCCCATAATCCCTCCCCAGTCACTGCAATGGATTTCACATATACACAGAGCCAGGTGTACTGGGAGCTGCAGTATGGATGTACCCCCAAACCAGCCACAATCCCCCATAATCCCTCCACCAGTGACTGCAATGGGTGTCACATATACACAGAGCCAGGTGTTCCTGGGGCTGCAGTATGGATGTACCCCCAAACCAGCCACAATCCTCCCATAATCCCTCCCCAGTCACTGCAATGGGTGTCACATATACACAGAGCTAGGCGTTCCTGGGGCTGCAGTATGGATGTACCCCCAAACCAGCCACAATCCTCCCATAATCCCTCCCCAGTCACTGCAATGGGTGTCACATATACACAGAGCCAGGTGTACTGGGGGCTGCAGTATGGATGTACCCCCAAACCAGCCACAATCCCCCATAATCCCTCCCCCAGTCACTGCAATGGGTGTCACATATACACAGAGCCAGGTGTACTGGGGGCTGCAGTATGGATGTACCCCCAAACCAGCCACAACCCCCCATAATCCCTCCCCAGTCACTGCAATGGGTGTCACATATACACAGAGCCAAGTGTACTGGGGCTGCAGTATGGATGTACCCCCAAACCAGCCACAATCCCCCATAATCCCTCCCCCAGTCACTGCAATGGGTGTCACATATACACAGAGCTAGGTGTACTGGGGGCTGCAGTATGGATATACCCCCAAACCAGCCACAATCCCCCCATAATACCTTCCCAGTCACTGCAATGGGTGTCACATATACACAGAGCCAGGTGTACTGGGGCTGCAGTATGGATGTACCCCCAAACCAGCCAAAATCTCCCCAATACCTCCCCCAGTCACTGCAACGGATGTCACATATACACAGAGCCAGGTGTACTGGGGGCTGCAGTATGGATGTACCCCCAAACCAGCCACAATCCCCCATAATCCCTCCCCAGTCACTGCAATGGGTGTCACATATACACAGAGCCAGGTGTACTGGGGGCTGCAGTATGGATGTACCCCCAAATCAGCCACAATCCCCCCATAACCCCTCCCCCAGTCACTGCAATGGGTTTCACATATACACAGAGCCAGGTGTACTGGGGGCTGCAGTATGGATGTACCCCCAAACCAGCCACAATCCCCACATAATCCCTCCCCAGTCACTGCAATGGGTGTCACATATACACAGAGCCAGGTGTACTGGGGGCTGCAGTATGGATGTACCCCCAAACCAGCCACAATCCCCCATAATCCCTCCCCAGTTACTGCAATGGGTGTCACATATACACAGAGCCAGGTGTACTGGGGGCTGCAGTATGGATGTACCCCCAAACCAGCCACAATCCCCCCATAATCCCTCCCCAGTCATTGCAATGGATGTCACATATACACAGAGCCAGGTGTACTGGGGGCTGCAGTATGGATGTACCCCCAAACCAGCCACAATCCCCCATAATCCCTCCCCAGTCCCTGCAATGGATGTCACTATTGGGGAATGTGAGATTGGAAAATGGTGATGGAATAAAGGGAAATAATTCTGCTGATCTCTGCTGCAATCAGGGCTGTTATACTCACTCTAATTCCTCTATCCGGCTTGTTGGCAGAGCCGCCATCAGGTCACTGAATTCATCACCCCCCAGCTTGTTATATGACAGGTTCAGCTTCCTCAGAGTCTGGTTATCCCTTATCCCGGATGCCAGGTGGGGGCAGCAACTGGAGGGCAGATCATTATCCCTCAAACTGCAGGAAAAGAGAAGAATGTTACCAGAAATCTATAAAAAACTGCATACAATTTGTATGATTTTTAATCAAATGAAAAAATATATTGTGTCTGCATGGGTTTCCTCCGGGCACTCCAGTTTCCTCCCGCATCCCCAAAACATACAGATAAGTTAATTGGCTTCCCCCTAAATTGGCCCTAGACTATGATACATGCACTACACGATACATAGACACAGGACTATGGTAGGGACTAGATTTTGAGCCCCTCTGAGGGACAGTTAGTGACAAGACAATATACTCTGCACAGCGTTGCGTAATATGTCGGCACTATATAAATACTTAAATAAATAAATAGACAAGAATTTAGACTTTTAATCAATCCTTAAAATGAAAATGCTGCCATACATATGTTCACAGCTAGAGGGCAGCATAATGTTATTGCTCATAAGGAATTTTGTTTGCTCTGTGTTACACAACAGAATCCTATATTAATTTAAACACTTTATATCACTGAGGGAGCTTACATGGATATTAATTAGCTTTTTTTCAAACACCCTGCTAAGTAAATAGTTATCCTACCTATTAAAACGCAAGTGTCTCTGCGTCCCATGCCCCTGTGTGTGTGTGTGTTTTTGCAGAGCGCATGTGCAGGGAGGGACACCGAGACACTGAGGAGTGCTGGGGGAATGACGCGAGGAGGGGCAGGCATGTGTGCGCGGCGGGCGCGCTCAGAGGATGAGCGGTGACAGAAATAGATCGTTTTTTAATGGGCTATAAGGTCACTAGTACATGTATAAACTCAGTGTGGTATTTGAGGGTTACCTTTGTTCACATAGCTGCTGACAGTCTGATTGGTGAAGGACCTAATGTTACTTTTTCTTTAGATAGTTATACAGAGCGATGCATGCTGTGTATGCTATGCACATGTGTATGTGTCAGGGCTGGTCATACTGCAAGCACTTTGCTAATGTTAAGTATGGGCCCGGAGCTGTAGCAGGGCGGAATGTGCAGGGCCATGCATGATAGGGGCAGCCTTCCCCTTCCTCAGTGTTGCCAGGGTTAATGGGAGGGACGAGTATTTGAAGGGGCGGAGAGGAAAGTTAGGAAGGCTAGAAAGGCGGCAGGAAGTTAGGGGGCGGACACATCCGGGCTGGCAAGCGTTAGGCTAAGAAGCTGACTGCCGGACGTCTGCCTCGCTTGCCACCGGAATGGAGCCTTTCGACAGCCTGTTGGAGAGGATCCAGTCGGAGGCGGCTGCTCGGGGCCCATCCTGGGTCCAGGTCCAGCTAGCGGCCATGGGAGCGGGCACTTCAGCGGAGGCCGCGGCACCCACGGAGACAGGTACGGCTGTGGTGCCTGGCACTCTGGCCCAGCAGGAGGGGTCAAAGCGCGTGTCCAGGCCGCCGGAGCGGCTCAGCCCGGACCCCACTGCCAGAGCTCGGCGCCGCACAGGGAGCCCCCCTCGGGACCCTACGCCCCCGCCTGCCAAGCAATCCTCCAATGCGCCGCATGGGTCCGGCGGGAGGAATCCCACCAAGCGGCACGGCTCACCTGGGAAGGGCCATCCGGAATGGCCCCAACGCACCGGCAGACGTCACCGCCATGAGATGAGACGGCCCTTAGTCCCCGCAGTGCGCGGCAGACTAAACGGGCACATCAGAAGGACC